>NC_036841.1:766516-871516 GCF_002910315.2 Salvelinus sp. IW2-2015
AGTTTTTGCACCTAATGGTGCTACGATGCTCAGAGATTCTTACTTTTAGTTCTCATGAGTTTTACCAGAAGAACATATAAGATATATAACTGCCTTAGTGGAGCATGTAATAACACCTTTGATTGGGATTTGTTTCCCTGTTTGGGGGCGTTTGAAGGATCTACATTTTTAAGTGCCATTTCATTGAACACTTGAGATGTTGTGCGGACGTATTTTGGTGTGGTAAATCAGAGTTTATCAATTCATCTCTGAGATTTCTGCCCCGCGAGAATAAAACCAAGGGAGGTTTCGAAAACACATTACCGATACGGTCATCAGATCTTATCATGTGCCAATTTCTGTGAACGACTCCCTTAATTTGTTCAGAGCACTTAGTGTGTAGTGAGAACGCAAGAATGGTTATTTTTGCGAAACTGTCCTTGAAAGAGATCTCGTCTCGATTTGTTTTGGATTTCCTCAATGGCAGTATTGATCTGACCATTTCTGTACCCCCTTTCATAGAAATGTCTTTGCATCGCAACCATGTTTCTGTCGAAGTGTGATTGTTTTTTGCAAATTCTTTTTGATTCGACAGAACTGGCTGTAGAGCAAACTGTTTTTCAAGGGACGAGGGCGACAGCTATCAGCCTTCAACAAACTGATACAGCCAGTGGGTTTCTTGAAAAAATCTGTGTATAGAACATTAACCTCACAAATAATCAGAAGATCAAGGAAACTGATTTGACGTGTTAGATTGTATAGTAAATCTCAGGTGCTCAGACCCAGCGTTAAGAAAAGCATGGAACACCTAGATCTGTTCTGCATCACCCCTCCATAGAACTAAAATATCATCAATGTACAGTGTCCAAATCATTTTTGAGAGGATTGAGAATTGACTGTTTCTCCATGTAACGCACATACATATTTGCATAGTTAGGAGCCATCGGGGATCCCATAGCAGTATCCTTCATCTGGATAAAGAAATCCTTTTGAAACATGACATAGTTGTATGAGTACTATTTCAGTCAATGTTATAATGTATTTAAAACAATTTATTGAACCCTTATTTTACCAGGTAAGTTGACTGAGAACACATTATCATTCACAGCAACAACCTGGGGAATTGTTACAGGGGAGAGGAGGGGGAATGAATGAGCCAATTGGAAGCTGGGGATGATTAGGTGGCCATGATGGTATGAGGGCCAGATTGGGAATTTTGCCAGGACACCAGGGTTAACACCCCTACTCTTACGGTAACTGCCATGGGATCTTTTAGTGAAGACAGGGAGTCATGCACTGGAGGGTAGTTAATTTGGGTCACGTTGTAAGGCTGCTTTGATGTGTAATCAGGCTGTTTGGTTTATGACAAGAAGATTGTGGGTGGCAGTTGAGTGCACCTTTCAAAGAGAGAAACATGAGCAACCAACCATGTTTGTGACAGAGAAAAACACGTATTTGCCGATATTGGAGGCTTTTATAAAGCGGTACAAACATTCAGCTAATACTCATGGCCCATTTGGCCTGGATAGCATTCAACCACATGAAATAAATAGCATGGTGGGTCCTCAGAGAGTTCAATGTGCATATGGAATTCTTAAAAATGCTTTGGTGTGACTTGATTTGACCCAAATTATAATTCTAGGTCAATCCTTATTTCCAAATGAACTAACAAAATGAAACACACTAAGGGTGAACAGCTAAGGGAAGGGCATATTCATGAATCCAAATGTCCACATAAATGAATAAACACAGAACAGAGCTAAATCTTAAATCTGTGCTGTCACAAAACGCTCCCATCTGTGTTGATCCAATAAGTAGTTATGTAAGGTTTGTGTCATTATTGTAATACTACACACTGGAGAAATAATGTACATACACCCACTTCACAATCAGACTATTCCTTCACTCAACACACGCCACACAGAAGAAGCTTCCAGCGCTATCAAATGCCAGAGCAGGAGCCTGGGTTGTCCATAAGACTGAATTGTGGGCAACCTTGAAGTGTCTTCCAGAGGGAGGGGCCTATTGAATGAGAGGCTGTTGGTCTCAAACAAGGTGATCACTCTCTACCAGCCTCTCAAGGATATCTCCACGCAGCAGTGAAGGTTGTGTACAGAATAACAGAGAATCTGTCTGGAGCACTGTAAGCCTACTAAAGTTTCCTGTATCTCTGGTAGGAAAGAAACTTAAAGCAAATAGCTTGCTCCTGTTATGGTCATACCTCATTAGATAGATGTTGTGCAGATTTCCAGAATGAAGCTGACATTCTCTCCCCTCGTTAGATTAATAAAGCACTAACCTTGATGTAGTAACACAACTACAATTCCATTTACATCTACAACTCGCATACTGTGCGACGGAGTCCAAAGAGCTAATCATTTTATAGATAATGTTTAACTCATTATGCAAGGATGATGAGTCTAAATAACATCCATCATCCTACACTGTAGATTTATTAAGATAGTAAAAGCTATTCATGGAGGACATGAAACATCCACAGCAGAGCAAGCAACCAAGCCCTGTCAGAGAGTGACAGCAAAATAAGCCAAGCACTATCTGATAGACAAGCTATTGAATTGGCCCTAATTGCAACTTCAGACACCCACCCACATATTGGCTCATGGCTTCTCATACACTTCTGTCTTATTAAGCAGGCAGAGTTAGCAGGAGAAGAGCTTAGGGGAAGATCAAGCCCCATCTTTACAGCCCTGTTGATCAAGGCTATATTTGGCCCATGGCTGCTAGCTATGACATTACGTAATTGGGCTTCTTTCATTAATTAATATTTACAAATATTAAGCATGCGTCAGTGTCTTTCTTCCCCAAGGGCATAAGTGTACCCCCGTCATGCTAACATGGTGTGAAAACAACAAAACCAGAGGGAGAACTACGTCCTGCTTCACTTCAAATCCTGTTGTTGTTCAGGGTAAGAGTACCCCTCTAGGTCGGCGCTGGGAACACAACACTCCTCAAAACAGAGATACTACACCCCAGACCCTGTTTCCTATATTTTTCACAGTATACAAAAATCAGGAGAGACAGAGTGTACCTGTTGGGTAATAATGTAGCTGGCACACAAGGATACATTCGGCCACCACCACACAAATTTGTAGGGGCTGTTTACCTTGGGGGCTGGTTGCTATCCATTGAGATTTATTCATTAAGATTTCACTTCTTATATCATTTACATAATGGAATGGACCCAAAAGCCCTTGAGAAGCATTCGAGAGTCATAAGGAAAAAAGTTTGGTTACTCTTGGCACGCTGTCAAATGGTCTTTGAAGGGCAGACTCAAGTAATGTTCTCAGTCTTAAACTTGTAGTCTTCCATTGACTCGCATGTTACAGTGCATTCAGGAAAGTATTCAGACGCCTTGACTTTGTCCACATTTTGCTACGTTACAGCCTTATTCTAAATATGTATTTTTTTGTATCAATCTACACACAACACCCCATAATGACAAAGCAAAATCAGGATTTTAGAAATATTACAAATGTATTAAAAATAAAAAACTTAAATATTACATTTACATAATTATTTACACCCTTTACTCAGTACTTTGCTGAAGCACCTTTGGCAGTGATTACAGCCTCATGTCTTCTTGTGTATGACGCTACAAGCTTGGCACACCTGTATTTGGGGAGTTTATCCCATTACTCTCTGCAGATCCTTTAAAGCTCTGTCAGGTTGGATGGGGAATGTCACTGCACAGCTATTTTCAGGTCTCTCCAGAGATGTTCGATCAGGTTCAAGTCCGGGCTCTGGCTGGGCCACTCAAGTACATTTAGAGACTTGTCCCGAAGCCACTCCTGCATTGTCTTGGCTGTGTGCTTTGTCCCAGTCTGAGTTCCTGAGCGCTCTGGAGCAAGTTTTCATCAAGGATCTCTCTGTACTTTGCTCCCTTCACTCTTCGCTCGATCCTGACTAGTGTCCCAGTCCCTGCCGCTGAAAAACATCCCCACAGCATGATGCTGCCACCACCATGCTTCACCGTAGGGATGGTGCCAGGATGCACCTGAGCTCAATTTCGAGTCTAATAGAAAAGGGTCTGATTACTTATGTAACTAAGGAATTTCTGTTTTAAATCTTTTATAAATTTGCAAAAAAATCTATAAACCTATTTTTGCTTTGTCATTAGGGGGGATTGTGTGTATTTAATCAATTTTAGAAAAAGGTTGTAACGTAACAAAATGTGGAAAAAGTCAAGTGGTCTGTGTATGTGCTAGTCTCATATAGTTCCCATCTGAGATAGGGCCTTTGCCTGGCAGTTGCCCTTACTGCCCATGACTCATCTCAGTGATGTCATCAGCATGTCCCAGAAGCAGGACATTATTCAGTGATATGACTCAAGCCAGGCTGTGTACTACAGTAGTAGGCTGTGAGCAGACACTGTTCTTGTGGTTTCATCATCCAGACCAGAGACCATTTTCATTAAGTGCAGCTCTGAGAGGCTTTGGGTGAACCTGCAGCCATGATGTTTCACTAGCTAAGTAACCATGGGGAGGAGGAATTGGACAGATATCTCTGTTGGCTATTTCATTAACTGTCGTCTTTAGAAGGGTGTTTAGCATTGGATTAGTATAACGCCAAGCACAACAAGTGCTCTGAATTTATTCAACTTAACTTCAGTGAAATAGCAGTGATTTGTCGTTACATAGAGTAAAACAATTTAATTCCGACCTGAATCAGATTGATTAGTCTGTGTGTGTGAAACACTCTGGTGAGGCAAGTTAAGTGCTGAGACTGCAATCAATATGTTAAGCAGAGACCGTTAGCTCTGGCAACTCTGTCTTGCTCAACCCGAGGCACACAATTCTCCCCCTTTCTGCCTTCAATCGAATGCAATTTGTGGAGGGTCCCTCTTTTTCATGCAATCAAACAGAGGCTTAGGAGGACACATGCAACACACAAGTTCAAAAACAACTTAGGAAAGTATTGGCATATTGATGGACTCCAGAGAGAGGATGGAGACCATGCATTAACAGCCCTGTTCTCACAATAAAGTAAGGTAGTGCTATTTTCAGAGACTGACTCTAAAAGTGGAGGCCAAAGTCAACCAAGACCACTGCTGCTAACATGATGATGCAGAATTGTCTTACATGCACCCCTGTAGTACACAAGTGTCTATCATTTGTGTCTTTAAAGTAAAAGCTTGGTTTTTTTTTTTTTAAACATGTACCCGAGTAGTTCATGTTTTTGACATCAATCATCCTGTCTCAGGGTCATTATTTCCAAATATTGTAGTACTTATCCTTTCATCATAGGATTGCCAGTCTATCAAAGGATCATAGGAATTCTTGAGGTCCTACAGTAGCCTATGACATAGATGCTCACAGTGACTGAGGCAGCTGCATTGAAGTCATATGAGTCTGTTGTGAGTCCCTGTCAGTGTCAACACAATACTTCTGGTGGAAACATGCATAACAAAACTCAAGATGTGTGAAGCATATCACTCAATACACTTCATACCATACGGCACCAGTGTGATCTGACAGCGACTTAAAAAGAGTTTGATGGGAGGGGTGTCTGGGGGATATAATGTCAATTACACACAGGCACGCACAAACGCATGAAAGCATGCACACACACGCACGCCTATGGCATCACATTTGATTAAAGAAAGAATTGTAAGTCATTTTTCATGAGTCGTAAAACTTTGGGATTTTTAAATGAAAAAAAAGAAATATAGTGTAATGTTCAAAAAGTATTGAGGAAACAAATAAATATTGTAAACAAAAACGAATCAAAAGTATTGCAAGCCTAAAACAAACTACAGTACCGGTCAAAAGTTTTAGAACACCTACTCATTTAATAATGTAATATTTTGTACATTGTAGAATAATAGTGAAGACATCAAAACGATGAAATAACACATATGGAATCATGTAGTAACCAAAAAAGTGTTAAACAAATCAAAATATATTTGAGATTTGAGATTCTTCAAATAGCTACCCTTTACCTTGATGACAGCTTTGCACACTCTTGGCATTCTATCAACCAGCTTCACCTGGAATGCTTTTCCAACAGTCTTGAAGGAGTTCCCACATATGCTGAGCACTTGTTGGATGCTTTTCCTTCAGTCTGTGGTCCGACTCATCCCAAACCATCTTGATTTGGTTGAGGTCGGGGGATTATGGATGCCAGGTCATCTGATGCAGCACTCTATCACTCTCCTTCTTGGTCAAATAGCCCTTACACAGCCTGGAGGTGTGTTGAGTCATTGTCATGTTGAAAAACAAATGATAGTCCCACTAAGCTCAAACCAGATGGGATGGCGTATCGCTGCAGAACGCTGTGGTAGCCATGCTAGTTAAGTGTGCCTTGAATTCTAAATAAATCAGACAATGTCACCAGCAAAGCACCCCCACACCATAACACCACCTCCTCCATGCTTTACAGTGTGAAATACACATGTGGAGATCATCCGTTCACCCACACCATGTCTCTCAAAGACAAGGCGATTGGAACCAAAAATCTCCAATTTGGACTCTAGAACAAAGGTCAAATTTCCACTGGTGTTTGGCCCCTTATTGGTGGTTTCCTTGCAGCAATTCGACCATGAAGGCCTGATTCACACAGTCTCCTCTGAACAGTTGATGTTGAGGTGTGTCTGTTACTTGAACTCTGTGAAGCATTTATTTGGGCTGCAATTTCTGAGGCTGGTAACTCTAATGAACTTATTCTCTGCAGCAGAGGTAACTTTGGGTCTTCCATTCCTGTGGCGGTCCTCATGAGAGCCAGTTTCATCATTGAGAGAATGCCAAGAGTGTGCAAAGCTGTCATCAAGGCAAAGGGATAATTAACTTGTAATATTGATCACCATGTATTTCACCGTAACATGCCAATTATTTAGCTAACGTTTCTGCTCACGGGAAGCAAGTCAAGACGGTGTGAATGACCAGTGCACCGGTGTTGCATCGAGGTGCTTCCCGACGTGAGTTGCTTCCCACTGGGCAGCTGTATGGTCTTCTTCTATGAGGTTTAACGGCAGTTGGCATCCAATTTGTTACATTACCGCCACCTACTAGACTGGAGTACAACTCCCTTATACTTTGCTTGAAAAATAAAAATGTACTAAATAAATACCTTACCATTTAACACTACACTCACTAATTTCAAAATTATATCAAATAAAATGAACACCACCCTACTCCACTAATTAAATGTAGTTATTCCTACCTCATGCCATCACCACTTAACACACCCTGTAACTCTTCTGATGTCAAGTCTCGCACACCCAAATACCTCTCTGCAGCTGCCATCTCAACCTCAATTTTCTGGAACTTCCGTTCCATCCCTGCAGTACAGTTGATAACCATTGCTATAAATGCTAAAAATCCAATCTTACTGAAACATATATCACTTTTTGGCCTATTCCCCTGTACTGGTATATCTCTACTACTCTCACCACTACCTCCCCTTAACCCATCTTCACTGCCTCTGTATATGACAACTTCTGCACTACTCAAACACTGGAAACCTAAACCTGCCTCTATCGCACGGGACATTTCTGATCCCCAGCTCCATGCGCACCCCTACAATTAACACATTCCATTACTTTCCCCAATATTACACATTCCTTTGTCTCATGCCCTTCTGCACACTTCTCACACCTTGGACCCTCCCTCCTACATGCTGCTCAGCTGTATGGTCACATGTCACCTGCAGTAGCTATGGCCAATTTGTTCCATCCCACTTGATTTTATTTTGAGTAGGAAGGCAGCCTACATGAGAAATAACTTGTAATATTAGTAGTGACCATCTGGATGCTACAGTGATACATAGAGTCTACCGTTCAATGGGGGGAGTATTGGAGCAACTGGGAACACAAAAAAAACGAGGTAAAATCATGACATCTGTGAAAAAGTCAGAGTTTCCGACATCGAATTCCGAGTTGAAAACATTTTATTTATTTTTATTCCCAGGTGTCTTGAACACGGCATATGCTCTGCAAGCCGACAGTACGACACCTGGGCAGTGTCTTTCACTCCCGCTTGCGGAGCACTACTGTTCCGCAGTACAGCGAGTGATGTAGCTTGGTAGAGGATGACAGCGTTGATGATGCGTTCTGTGGGAGTGGTTGCTGAACTCTCACTCCAAAATGTATTGACCAACAGTAACCAATTTAGTTCGCTCCCTTCTAAACCCAACAGAGAAATTAAAAAATGTAAGTGCTGGGGAAAGAAATATTGTAACCTTAGAAATGTGATTTGAAGAGACTTGAGAAATGCAAGCATAGGTGAGGAAAAGTTGCGAACCAAGCAGAGAAGATTGCTTGTAAGTAACCAGGTTTCCATCCAATCTTTTTATACGAGTAAAGTACATGTCAGACCAAAATAATTACTACAAGCCTGAGTGGGCTCCCGGGTGGCACAGTGGTCTAAGGCACTGCATCTCAGTGCTGGAGGTGTCACTACAGACCCTGGTTCAATTCCAGACGGTATCACAACCGGCTGTGATTGAGAGACCCATAGGGCGGTGCAAAATTGGCCCAGTGTCGTTAGGGTTTGGCCGGGGTAGGACGTCATTGTAAATAATAATTTGTTCTTAACTGACTTGCCTAGTTAAAAAAATGTAAATACCGCATTTACTTTGATGCAGCCTCTGCAGAAGTCAGAGCATTCATACTTCTTGTACTTTGCGGAGCTGAGTTTGTGTTTATACAGGACCTCCCACCCCCACCCACCGTCACCCAATCATGTCAATGTGTAGCTATATGGAGCCCTCCACATTGTTACAAAATTTGGAGGCAGATGGCGATGCGGAACGGAGCTCAATTAGGCCACCGCAAGCATTCGGAGGATCCACAATTGCATCACACCCTCCGTACTATATTACAAGAGCAAGGATAAATTAGCTTTAAAGCGCATGTGCCAATACCTCACTAAATAAACGCAACATTTTTTTTTGTGCAGAGCTGAAAATGCGATGGAAACCCATTTAACTTATTTTTTATTCTGTACATGGGAATTTAAAGGAAACATTTATTTTTATGTGCACTACGTCATCACACACAGCCTTTTATCTGCAACAAGTGAATTTGATGTTAACATCTCTGCTGGGAAAATGTACCATTGTTTTTATGCAGATTTTAAAATATTCACATGAACATCTGTCTCCAATTGAATGGAAACCTAGCTAGTGACATGAACATATTCATTTCCTTTTTTATCAGTGATATAATTTATTTTTGGCTTGCAATAACTTTATATTAGTTTTTGTTTACAAATATAACATTTTGTCTATAATTACTGTTTTCCTCTCAATATGTTTAGGACTTTACAATATATTGAATGTTCCATTTAAAAATGAAAAAGTATTTTGACTCATGAAAAATAACTCACAATAATGTTTTAAAATCAAATGTGATTCCATACACTTCACACTATAGAGCTATGTTTTGGATAAAAGCAGTGTTTTACAGTATAATACAGTGATTTGCATAACCTTGTGATGCATACCCTTGTGATATATAGCCTTTTAAAATAATAAATATAATGTAAAACAAAAATGAAGAGAAATCAACAGTTTGCATTACTGAATATTAATACCAATCAAAACATTGTTCCTTAGCCTAGCCTACAGGTAACTGCCAAAATAAAGGAAACATCAACATAGTGTCTTAATAGGGTGCTGGGACATCACAAGCCGCCAGAACAGCTTCAATGCGCCTTGGCATAGATTCTACAAGTGTCTGGAACTCTATTGGAGGGATGCAACAACATTCAGCCACAATAAATTCCATAATTTGGTGTTTTGTTAATGATGTTGGAAAACACTGCCTCAAGGGCCACTCCAGAATCTTCCATAAGTGTTCAATTGGGTTGAGATCTGGTCACACACACACTTAACCCCCCTATGCACCTTTGAGAACCTGTTTCAGATCTCTTCTAGCCATGGTGGACGAAATAATGGGCAACTGGGCATTTTTATACATGACCCTAAGCATGCTGGGATGTTAAAAGCTTAATTAACTCAAGAACCAAACCTGTGTGGAAGCACCTACTTTCAATGTATCTTGTATACCTAGTTTACGCAAGTGTTTCCTTTATTTTGGCAGTTACCTGTACTTGATGCATCGGCTACACGTAAAAGTTGAAAAGATGGAAGAGTTCATATTGTAGTTTCTCTCTTACCCAAGGCGGTACAGATGATTGATACCGCCAATAGCAAGATATGCGTGGTATGTGTCTCCAAATTCTTGTAGTTGGTCATTTTTGCGTAGTGACAGGTCTGTCTATGTCCAAACTGGTTTTCAACCCTCAGTCACATTCAGTATCCACATTTATCAAAGGTAAACAATTACAGTGCTTACTACGAGCTCAGCTGAATTTTTTCCTAACGGTTAAAATTACCCCACAGAACTTCTTTGACAACAGCTCTCCGGACCCGTGACAATTTTGCCCGAAGAAATACATCGCCGCATCACTTCGCCCCGTACATTATGCACGCAAAATCACAATGAAATCATATTGTAGCGAAACGTCCTCAGCAAAACAAGAAATCGATACGTAAATATATTAATCTATAAAATATAAAGAAGACAGCTTCGTCGGAGAAGTTGCGCTCCCCGCTCGCATCTCTGTATGTGTGCCTGGAATAAGAGACCACCACTTTACGAATGGCACCCGACGCACATGCTGAATCAACTGCGTACACAGCTCTCAGCTACAAAACCACAAATACGAGGATGTATTCTTAAAGAGACAGGAGCGACATCTGTGCAGGCTCTGACCTTGCCACTTCATATCCCTCTGCTGCGCTACGCATGGCTAGATGACCGTGAGATGATTCACAACCTAAAGGTATGTGTTTCAGCCATGTCAATCTTTACAGTAATTGCAGGTGTCAGTTTCCCCAACTCATATGGGCCTAACATCGTATGGCAAAGCAATTATAGGTCATTCAATAAACATAATCCTAGCCTGTCAATTGGCTGAAATGATTAATCTCATGTGTTGCCTTTAAGTAGGCTAACACAAATTGATGAAAACTACATCACAGAGGGCATATGTTGTTATTGACCAACAGAACTGTAATCAAGGGGATAATGATGAGGATTATTATGGTTGTGACTTTAATCTTTTACTGTTATCTCTACTTCTCCTCCTGTTGAAGAGAATTATAATCATAATGATGATGATAAAGGATAATGATATTCTGCTGCTGCTACAGTACATGTACTGCTGCTGATGATGAAGATAGCCTTCCACTGTGATCCACAGTCCAGAGCAGCTCAGCCCTTTAACACTGTCTGCCACCGAGCCTCCACAGACCCCAGATTCCATAGTGATTTATTAAACAGGTGCGGGTTCACACCCACTCCTCCTCTCTCTCATTGATCTGCAATCTGCCTCTTGCAGAGCCTCTGATGCCTATACTCTCTGGGGAGGACACACTGCTCCCCAGGGCAGGCTCCATCTCTCTGCCCCCACCCTACTCCACCCCAGCCCGGCCCAGCCTCTGTGTGCCCCTGGCCCCTGACTTCTCAATGCATTGTCTATATGTCTCTTACGGAGAGCCCAACATGATGGAGAGTGCTCATGGACAACCAGGCGCCTACTCTCCCTTTGTCCCCCTGAATTGGGCTGGAAATTGGGCAACAGAAGTGGTCCAGACGCCTGTCCCGGCAACAGCAGCATTAACCCCCAGCTCCAATGGAAGCGTGGACCTTATCAAAGTCTACAAAGTTAAATAGAGCAAATGGAAACATCTCATCAGGAGTCTTAGTGGCATAATTGGGTGTCAGTCAATATTTAAACAACAACAAATGGCACCAGTGGACACTGTCTCTTCAGGTGTTGGAGGTTATCCATGCACTCATACCCAATTCTTAGGGATTTCACTCATGATGCAGTCAAAATAAATACATTACTTTTTGTGCCTTTGTATATAATGTATATCATGTATATAAATGTTTATATATATATATGTATTTTTACCTGAGAGCAGTTGTGTTGTTTACTTGGAATTCAGCAATGTGCATTTAGGTAGAGGCCATTGATGTATTTTCGATTTATGATAAAATAATGTTGTTCATTGTAATAACCAACAAGCTATGTTTAAAGTCAATTGATCCCTCTGCATGGGGTAGAGTATGTGGATGGTGGTGAAAGTGTGGCGGGGTACAGATGGTGGTGGGACAGGCTAATGAGTTTGACTCCGGTAAAGAATGTGAGGTTCAGCTGTCCACCCTGAGCCCTGATCTCATGTCTCTCAGATCATCGTCTGGCTCCATACCATAACCTGGAAACCCAATCCAGAGATAAGACTCTACAGACAACTACATTTTCCCTTTTACACAAACTCTTCAATATATCCCCCCAAAAAGATGGCGCCGACAGAGATGGTCGCCTCGCTTCAAGTCCTTACGGAACTATGCAGTAATTCGCTTTTTTATGTATTATTTCTTACATTGTAAGCCCAGAAAATCTTAAGTGTTATTACATACAGCCAGGAAGAACTATTGAATATAAGAGCGACGTCAACTTAAGAACATTACGACCAGAAATACGACTTTCCCGAAGCGGATCCTTTGTTCGGACCTCCCCCCTGGACGTGGGATCTTATCCCAGAAGCCGACCCAAAACAACGTTGTTGCCGCAGGAGAGGCAGACGGAGCGGCCTCCTGGTCCGACTTAGAAGGCGAGCACACCATCCACCGCTTCTTAGCATATTAGTAGAATATCCAGTCTTTAAACAACAAGGTGGACGAAATTAGGGCACAAGTTGCCTTCCAGAGAAACATCAGAGATTGTAACATTCTCTGTTTCACGGAAACATGGCTCACTCGGGATATGTTGTCAGAGTCGGTACATCCACCGGGTTTCTTCATGCGTCGCACCAACAGAAACGAACATCTCTCTGGTAAGAAGAAAGGCGGGGGTGTATGCCTCATGATTAACGACTCATGGTGTAATCATAACAGCATACAGGAACTCAAGTCCTTTTGTTCACCTGACCTAGAATTCCTTACAATCAAATGCCGACCTCATTATCTCCCAAGAGAATTCTCGTTGATTATAGTCACAGCCGTGTTTATCCCCCCCAAGCAGATCCCTCGACGGCCCTGAAAGAACTTCACTGGACTCTATGTAAACTGGAAACCATATACAGTATCCTAAGGCTGCATTTACTGTAGCTGGAGATTTTAACAAAGCTAATTTGAGAACAAGGCTACCTAAATTCTACAAGCACATTGATTGTAGTACCCGCACTAGCAAATAACTGGACCACTGCTACTCTAACTTCCGCGATGCATACAAGGCCCTCCCCCGCCCTCCCTTTGGCAAATCTGACCATGACTCTATCTTGTTGCTCCTCTCCTATAGGCAGAAATTAAACCAGGAAGCGCCCGTGCTTAGGTCTATCCAATGCTGGTCTGACCAATCGGATCCAACGCTTTAAGATTGCTTCGATCACGTGGACTGGCATATGTTCCGAGTAGCCTCAGACAATAACCTTGACGTATGCGCTGACTCGGTGAGTGAGTTTATTAGGAAGTGCATTGGAGATGTTGTACTCACTGTGACTATTAAAACCTTCCCTAACCAGAAACCGTAGATTGATGGTTTAGCAAAACTGAAACTGAAAGGGCGAACCACCGCATTTAATCATGGCAAGGCGACTGGAAACATGACCGAATCCAAAAAGTGTAGTTATTCCCTCCACAAGGCAATCAAACAAGCAGGCGTCAGTATAGAGACAAAGTAGAGTCGCAATTGAACGACTCAAACACGAGACGAATGTGGCAGGGTCTTCAGACAATCACAGATTACGAAAAGAAAACCAGCCCTGTTGCGGACATCGACGTCTTGCTCCCAGACAAATTAAACAACTTCTTTGCGCGCTTTGAGGACAATACAGTGCCACCGACACGGGCCGCTACCAAAGACTGTAGGCTCTCCTTCTCCGTGGCCGACATGAGTAAAACGTTTAGACGTGTTAACCCTCGCAAAGCTGCCGGCCCAGACGGCATCCCTAGCCGCGTCCTCAGAGTATGCGCAGACCAGCTGGCTGGTGTGTTTACGGACATATTCAATCAATCCCTATCCCAGTCTGCTGTCCCCACATGCTTCAAGATGGCCACCATTGTTCCTGTTCTCAAGAAAGCTAAGGTAACTGAACTAAATGACTATCGCCCCGCAGCACTCACTTCTGTCATCATGAAGAACTTTGAGAGACTAGTCAAAGATCATATCACATCCACCCTACCTGATACCCTAGACCCACTCCAATTTGCTTAATGCCCCAATAGGTCCACAGATGATGCAATCGCCATCCCACTGCACACTGCCCTATCCCATCTGGACAAGAGGAATACCTATGTAAGAATGCTGTTCATTGACTACAGCTCAGCATTGAACACCATAGTACCCTCCATAGTACCCTCCCACTCATCATTAAGCTTGAGACCCTGGGTCTTGACCCCGCCCTGTGCAACTGGGACCTGGACTTTCTGATGGGCCGCCCCCCAGGAGGTGAAGGTAGGAAACAACATCTCCACCCCGCTGATCCTCAACACTGGGGCACCACAAGGGTGCGTTCTCAGCCGTCTCCTGTACTCCCTGTCCACCCATGACTGCGTGGCCATGCACGCCTCCAACTCAATCATCAAGCTTGCAGATGACACTACAGTGGTAGACTTTATTACCAACAACAACGAGACACCCTACAGGGAGGAGGTGAGGGCCCTCGGAGTGTGGTGCCAGAAAAATATCCTCTCACTCAATGTCAACAAAACAAGGGAGATGATTGTGGACTTCAGGAAACAGCAGAGGGAGCACCCTATCCACATCGACAGAACAGTAGTGGAGAAGGTGGAAAGTTTTATGCTCCTCGGCGTACACATCACGGACAAACTGAAATGGTCCACCCACACAGACAGCGTGGTGAAGAAGGTATAACAGCGCCTCTTCAACCTCAGGAGGCTGAAGAAATTTGGCTTGTCATCTAAAACACTCAACACTCAAACACTTGTCATCTAAAACACACAAACTTTTACAGATGCACAATTGAGAGCATCCTGTCGGGCTGTATCACTGCCTGGTATGGCAACTGCGCCGCCCTCAACCGCAAGGCTCTCCAGACGGTAGTGTGGCATCACCGGGGGCAAACTATCTGCCCTCCAGGACATCTACAGCGCCCGATGTCACAGGAAGGCCAAAAAGATCATCAAGGACAACAACCACCCGAGCCACTGCCTGTTCACCCCGCTATCATCCAGAAGGCGAGGCCAGTACAGGTGCATCAAATCTGGGGCCGAGAGACTGAAAAACAGCTTCTATCTCAAGGCCATCAGACTGTTAAACAGCCATCAATAACATAGAGAGGCTGCTGCCAACATACAGACTCAAATCACTGGCCACTTTAATAAATGGATTTAATAAAGGTATCACTAGTCACTTTAAATAATGCCACTTGAATAATGTTTACATATCCTACATTACTCAACTCATATAACTCAACTTGTTGTTCAGGGGTGGCAGGTAGCCTAGTGGTTAGAGTGTTGGGCCAGTAACCGAAAGGTGGCTAGATCAAATCCCTGAGCTGACAAGGTAAAAATCTGTCGCTCTGCCCCTGAACAAGTCAGTTAACCCACTGTTCCTAGAGTGTCAATGTAATTAAGAATTTGTTCTTAACTGACTTGCCTAGTTACATTTAAAAAAAATATGTATATACTATATTTTATACCATCTATTGCATCTTGCCTATGCTTCATGGCCATCGCACATCCATATATTTATATTCTTATTCCATCCCCTTACATTGTGTGTATAAGGTAGTCGTTGTGAATTTGTTCGATTACTTGTTAGATATTACTGCACTGTCGGAACTAGAAGCTAAAGCATTTCGCTACACTCGCATTAACATCTGTTAACCATGTGTATGTGACCAATAAAAATGTATTTGATTTGAACCAGAAATGTACAACTCTAATGACAAATTAAACACAACTCTCAACCGCACTACAACTCTAAATGTGAGCCTCTGATCATGGTTGGTTGTTCCCTGTACAGTGTAGAAAGCTCCGTTAGGGATCCTAGTTTCTCTCTACCTGCCTCTCCTGGGCTCACCTCGTCACATACAGTACCTCCCTGTTTTTCTCCTCTCCCACAGAGAGGGTCCTTAGCTGTCAACCTCTGTGGTAACTGATCAGCCAGACTCATTAGTCACTGGTGTAGACCCTTTGTCTTCCCCTGCCTGCCTGCCTGGCTGTGTGAGGGACCTTCAGTCAGCCTGGAGGACTCAGGCTACATCCCAAATGGCACCCTATGCCCTTTGTAGTGTCCTACTTTTGACCAGGGCCCATAGGTCACTGGTCAAAAGTAGTGCGCTACTGTATATAGGTAACAGGGTGACATTTGGGACACAGCCTCAGCCTGGGGTTTATTTATAGACCTGGTGTCACTGCCATGCAGGGCCCTACGGCAGGCCATTTACATCCAATACAGTACAGTGCTAAGGTAAGCAACTAATTATACAGCTGCATTTGGCGGCCAGCCCATCTTTTCTCATTTCAGGCCTTTCAATATAGACAACGTGAACGTACACCCTCTTATCATGCCCTCAAACATCAGTGGCAAATTGTAGGAGAGTTGTACTTGTATTGAGCCACCCCGGAGGGAATGAGGTGGTTTGTATTACTAATTATTCTTTCTCATCAGTCTACCTGACCAGGAGTGCTGACTGCTATTGGATCTCCTCCACTAAGTGTTCATGAGCCAAGGAAAACACTTACTTGCTCTTTCTCTGGCACAACTGACTGCAAGTCTTTCTCTGCTATATAGAGTGCCTTAAGAAAGTATTCACAACCCTTGACTTTCTCCACAAGTGGGATTAAAATTTATTTAATTTCTGTTTTCTGTCAATGAACTACACAAAATACCATAATGTCAATTTTTTAAATATATAATTGGAAAATAAAACACTATCTTTATTAGATAAGTATTCAACCCCCTGAATCAATACATGTTATAATCACTTTTGGCAGCGATTACAGCTGTGAGTCTTTGCACACCTAGATTGTATAATATTTACCCATTATTCTTTAAAAAATTATTCAAGCTGTCAAGTTGGTTGTTGATCATTGCTAGTCAGCCATTTTCAAGTCTTGCCATAGATTTTCAAGCCGATTTAAATCAAAACTGTAACTATGCCACTCAGGAACATTCAATGTCATCTTGGTAAGCAACTCCAGTGTATATTTGGCCTTGTGTTTTCGGTAATTGTCCTGCTGAAAGGTGAAAGAAGTTTTACTCTAGGATTTTTTCCTGTGCTTAACTCTATTCCATTTATTTTTATCCTAAAAACTCCATAGTTCCTGCTTATGACAAGCATACCCATAACATGATGCAGCCACCACCATGCTTGAAAATATGAAGAGTGGTACTCAGTCATGTGTTGTGTTAGATTTTCCCCATACAAATGTGTATTCAGGACAAAAAGTTTATTTATTTGCCACATTTTTTGCAGTATTACTTTGCCTTATTGCAAAGAGCATGCATGTTTGGAATATGTTTATTCTATATAGGCTTTCTTATTTTAAGTCTGTCATTTATGTTAGCATTGTGGAGTAAATACAATGTTGTTGATCCATCCTCAGTTATCTCCTGTCGAATCCATTAAACTCCTCAACTGTTTTAATATCACAATTGGCCTCATGGTCAGTCGTGGAAAAAGTACCCAATTGCCATACTTGCGTAAAAGTAAAGATACTTTAATGGAAAATGACTCAAGTAAAAGTGAAAGTCACCCAGTAAAATACTACTTGAGTTAAAGTCTAAAAAGTAAAATAAATGTAATTACTAAAATATAGTTAACTATCAAAAGTAAATGTATAAACACTTTCTAATTTCTTCTATTAAGCAAACCAGATGGTACCATTTTCTTGTTTCTTTATTTATTTATGGACAACCAGGGGCATGCTCCAACACTCACACTGTTTAGTGAGTCCACCAGATCAGAGGCAGTAGGGATGATCTCTTGATAAGCGTTGAAAATGCACTTTTGGGTGTCAGGGAAAATGTATGGAGTAAAAAGTACACTATTTTCTTTAGGAATGTAGTGAAGTAAAAGGAAAAGTTGTCAAAAATATAAATCGTAAAGTAAAGTACAGATGCCCCCAAAAAACTACTTAAGTAGTACTTTCAAGTATTTTTACTTAAGTACTTTACACCACTGCTCATGGTGAAATCCCTGAGCGGTTTCCTTCCTCTCCGGCAAATGAGTTAGGAAGGGCGTCTGTATCTTTGTAGTGATTGAGTGTATTGATACAAGTGTAATTTTTAACACCAAGGGATATTCCATATCTGTTTTTGTTTTTTTACACGTCTACCAATTTGTGCCCTTCTTCTCTGGTCTTTGTGGTTAAATCTGTGCTTGAAATTCACTGCTTGACTGAGGGACCTTACAGATAATTGTATGTGTGGGGTACAGAGATTGGATAGTCATTTAAAAAGCATGTTTAAACACATATTGCACACAGAGTGAGTCCATGCAACTTATTATGTGACTTGTTAAGTACATTTCTACTCCTGAACTTATTTGTGTTTGCTATTACAAAGGGGTTGAATACTTAGTGACTCAAGACATTTCAGCTTTTTATTTTTTATTAATTTGTAAACATTTCTAGAAACATAAATCCACTTTGACATTATGGGGTCTTGTTTGTAGATCAGTGACACAAAATCTAAATTTAATCCATTTTAAATTTAGGCTGTAACAACAAAATGTGGAAAAAGTCAAGGGGTGTGAATATTTTCTGAAGGCGCTGTAGTTGTTCCAGCTTTGGGAGTCTAAGTCTAAGTCTTGCTTGTATTAAAGATGCACTCTCAAACTTTTGTATAATTTCAGCCACTAGTTTTGAAAGTGGTGTTCAGGAGCCAAAACGGGTCCCAATATTTGTGTACTAGGTCATCAAATTGTGTACTACATCATCTAATTGTGTACTACATCATCCATGTCACAAATTTTACAATATGTATGATGTGTGATTTTTGCAATTAGTGTGATATGTTACGAATCCAATGTGTGCAATATGATACGAATTTGTTGTGCTTAAGATCCCGGAGAGTATTTTTAAGCAAGTGCAGCATACACCCAGGTGTGATTGAATTGCAGCCTCAAACATGTAATGGTTAAAGGGCTGTACTTGATTTTGCAGCCACAGTGCTGGAAGCAAGGCAGCTGAGGCTGTATAAGAAAACAATTATGTTTTTGTCACATACACCAGTTAGGTGCAGTGAAATGTGTAGTACAGTGCCTCTGGAGCTAATTATGGTTAAGTGCCTTGCTCAAGGCACATCGACAGATTTTTCACCTTGTCGACTCGGGTGTTCAAACCAGTGACCTTTCGGTTACTGGCCCAATGCTCTAACCGCTAGGCTGCCGGCTGCCCCTAGAGAGAGAGATTGGATACATGGGGTTATAGTCGGTTATAGTCATTGTCACCATGTCCTTTCACACTGCTCAGATAGATAGACATATGTGCAGCACGTCATACCATACAATGCCATATGGGGCTAGTCAGGCCCAAACATATTACAACAGTTGAGAAAGATGTAGAACGGGATAGGGAGCAGGAGGGAGGGAGAAGGAGGCAGGACACAGATAGTAGTGGAGGGGGAATAAATCACTAGGATCACTCTCAAAGGATTTCTCTTACGAAGTATATATGGCTCATAGTGCCATCTACTGGCCATTCTGCCCACATGCAGTCCTCTCATTGTAAATTCAACACATGTGAATAAGTTCCATATTATATTGAACGGTCCTAAAACAGTGTATATGGTAGCTTAATAAATGTACTTTATATTACAGTTCCCTTATTACTGTGTAATTATAATTACATTAACAAGTTTTGTAATTACCCATTGTTGCGCCGTACTTACATTGTATTTAGGGTTAGATTTGGGCTAAGGTTATGGTTAGGATTAGGGTTGTGGTTGATGCTAGGGTTATGGTTGAACCAGGATGTGGACATGAAGCTAGGGTTAGGGTTAGGGTTGTGGTTGAAGCTAAGAGGTTAGGGTTGTGGTTGATGCTAGGGTTATGGTTGAACCAGGATGTGGACATGAAGTTAGGGTTAGGGATGTTGTAACAACTAGTAATTGTCTAACCTGAACAGAGAGAGATATGTTATTTTTTCACTGCTTTTTTTATGAGCCATCAGCGAGATCAACTCACCTCTATTATTCCAGTCTACCACTAGAGATCACAATAACACAATGTTTGGGAACCTTTCCACTAAGGGTTATCATCACCAGATCAAAGTTATAAAGGCTTGGTATAATGTTTCCATTGTATGAATAAAAAAATAATATTATTATGTCATACACAAGTGGCAAAACAAAAACTGTAAACAGTCATGGACCTCAGTGCTGCATGCAACAAATGTCTCGACTTTAGAGGCCTGAGATGCACAGGAGGTTGGGGGTACCTTAATTGGAGAGGACGGGCTCATGGTAATAGCTGGAGTGGAATAGGTGGCATTCTTTCCAATATATCAAACGGTTTCCATGTGTTTCATGCCATTCCATCTGTTCTGTTCCAGCCATTATTATGTGCCGTCCTCCCCTCAGCAGCCTCCACTGCTGAGATGATAGGATTATTTGAAAATAATATACACTACCGGTCAAAAGTTTTAGAACACCTACTCATTCAAGGGTTTTTCTTTATTTTTACTATTATCTACATTGTAGAATAATAGTGAACACATCAAAACTATGAACTAACACATATGGAATCATCTAGTAAGCAAAAAAGTGTTATAGTAATCTAAATCTATTTTATATTTGAGATTTTTAAATAGCCACCCTTTGCCTTGATGACAGCTTTGCACACTCTTGGCATTCTCTCAACTATCTTCGTGAGGTAGTCACCTGGAATGCACTTCAATTAACAGCTGTGCCTTCTTAAAAGGGAATTTGTGGAATTTCTTTCCTTAATGCGTTTGAGCCAATCAGTTGTGTTGTGACAAGGTAGGGGGGTATACAGAAGATATCCCTATTTGGTAAAAGACCAAGTCCATATTATGACAAGAACAGCTCAAATAAGCAAAGAGAAACAACAGTCCATCATTACTTTATGTCACGCCCTGACCTTAGAGATCCTTTTTATGTCTCTATTTGGTTTGGTCAGGGTGTGATTTGGGGTGGGTATTCTATGTTCTTTAGTTCTATTATTTGTATTTCTATGTTTTGGCCGGGTAGTCAACCTCCCACAAAGACAGGTGGGAACAGGCTACCTAAGTATGGTTCTCAATCAGAGACAACGATAGACAGCTGCCTCTGAATGAGAACCACACACAGCCAAACACAAAGAAATAGACAACATAGAACACCAGACATAGAATGCCCACCCCAACTCACGCCCTGACCAAACCAAAATAGAGAAATAAAAAAGGAACTAAGGTCAGGGCGTGACAGGTAAGGGACCCTGGAGGCAGGCTGGGGAGTATCGCCGTCCACGGGAGGAACTGGAGGAAGCGAAAGCAGAGCGGCAGCGTTACGACGGAACACGGCTAGCAAGGAAGCCCGAGAGGCAGCCCCAAAATGTTTTTTGGGGGGGCACACGAGGAGATTGGCTGAGTCAGGTTGGAGACCTGAGCCAACTCCTCGTGCTTACCGTGGCGAGCGTCGTACTGGTCAGGCACCGTGTTATGCGGTGGAGTGCACGGTGTCTCCAGTGCGCATTCACAGCCCGGTGCGCTACATCCCAGCTCCCCGCATCTGCCGGGCTAGGGTGAGCATCCAGCCAGGACGGGTTGTGCCAGCCCTGCTCTCCAGACCTCCAGTGCACCTCCTCGGCCCAGTATATCCTGCGCCGGCTCTGCGCACTGTGTCTCCGATAGGTCTGCACAGCCCAGTGCGTCTTGTGCCAGCGCCCCGCATTTGCAGGGTGAAGATAACCACCTAGCCAGGACGGGTTGTGCAGGCTCTAAGCTCGAGACCTCCAGTGCGCCTCCACGGCCCAGTGTATCCAGTGCCTGCGCCCAGAACTAAGCCTCCTGTATGTCTCCCCAGCCTGGTGAGTCCTGTGCCTGCTGCCAGAACCAGGCCTCCTGTATGTCTCCCCAGCCTTGGGTTGAGCCCTGTGGCAGATCCACGTACCAGACTGCCCATACGTCTCCTCACTCCAGTGATGATCCATGGTAAGAAGCCTCCAGTGATGATCCAAGGCAAGAAGCCTCCAGTGATGATCCAAGGCAAGAAGCCTCCATGATGATCCATGGCAAGAAGCCTCCAGTGATGATCCATGGCACGAAGCCTCCAGTGATGATCCATGGCACGAAGCCTCCAGTGATGATCCATGGCACGAAGCCTCCAGTGATGATCCATGGCAAGAAGCCTCCAGTGATGATCCATGGCACGAGGGTCCCCAGTCCGCGGTCGGCGACGAGGGTCCCCGCACCAGAGTGCCACCAAAGTGGGGTGAGCCAGTGGTGGAGCGGGGTCTGCGTCCCGCACCTGAGCCGCCACCGCGGATAGATGCCCACCAGACCCTCCCCTATAGGTTCAGGTTTTGCGGCCGGAGTCCGCACCTTTGGGGGGGGGGGGGTACTGTCACGCCCTGACCTTAGAGATCCTTTTTATGTCTCTATTTGGTTTGGTCAGGGTGTGATTTGGGGTGGGTATTCTATGTTCTTTGGTTGTAATATTTGTATTTCTATGTTTTGGCCGGGTAGGGTTCTCAATTAGGGACAGCTGTCTATCGTTGTCTCTGATTGAGAACCATACTTAGGTAGCCCTTTTTCCCACCTGTCTTTGTGGGAGGTTGACTTTGTTTGTGGCACATAGCCTTAAGCTTCACGGTTTGTTTTGTATTGTTTATTGTTTTGTCTGCGCCATTTCTAATAAAAAGAAAATGTACGCTCACCACACTGCACCTTGGTCCACTTCATTCAACGGCCGTGACACTTTAAGACATGAAGGTCAGTCAACGCGGAAAATTTCAAGAACTTTGAATGTTTCTTCAAGTGCAGTCGCAAAAACCATCAAGAGGTATGATGAAACTGGCTCTCATGAGGACCGCCACAGGAATGGAAGACCCAGAGTTACCTCTGCTGCAGAGGATACGTTCATTAGAGTTACCACCCTCAGAAACTGCAGCCCAAATAAATGCTTCACAGAGTTTAAGTAACAGACACATCTCAAGATCAACCGTTCAGAGGAGACTGTGTGAATTAGGCCTTCATGGTCGAATTGCTGCAAGGAAACCACTACTAAAGGACACCAATATTAAGAAGAGACTTACTTGGACCAAGAAACATGATCAATGGACATTAGACCGGTGGAAATTTGTCCTTTGGTCTGGAGTCCATATTGGAGATGTTTGGGTCCAACCGCTGTGTCTTTGTGAGACGTGGTATGGGTGAACGGATGATCTCCACATGTGTATTTCCCACCGTAAAGCATGGAGGAGGAGGTGTTATGGTGTGGGGGTGCTTTGCTGGTGACACTGTCTGATTTATTTAGAATTCAAGGCACACTTAACCAGCATGGCTACCACAGCATTCTGCAACGATACGCCATCCCATCTGGATTGGGCTTAGTGGGACTATCACTTGTTTTTCAACAGGACAATGACCCAACACATTTCCAGGCGGTGTAAGGGCTATTTGACCAAGAAGGAGAGTTATGGAGTGCTGCATCAGATGACCTGGCCTCCACAATCCCCCGACCTCAACCAAATTGAGATGGTTTGGGATGAGTCGGACCGCAGACTGAAGGAAAAGCAGCCAACAAGTGCTCAGCATATGTGGGAACTCCTTCAAGACTGTTGGAAAAGCATTCCATGTGAAGCTGTTTGAGAGAATACCAAGAGTGTGCAAAGCTGTCATCAAGGCAAAGGGTGGCTACTTTGAAGAATCTCAAATATAAAATATATTTAGATTTGTTTAACAGTTTTTTGGTTACTACATGATTCCATTTGTGTTATTTCATTGTTTTGATGTCTTCACTATTATTCTACAATGTATAAAATAGTAAGAATAAAGAAAAACCCTTGAATGAGTAGGTGTTCTAAAACTTTGGACCGGTAGTGTATACTGAACAAAAATATAAAACGCAACAATTTCAAAGATTTTACTGAGTTACAGTTCATATAAGGAAATTGTCAATTGTCAATTGAAATAAATGCATTCAGCCCTAATCTATCGATTTCACATAACTGGGCAGGGGCGCAGCCAGGCCCACTTGGCAGCCAGGCCCACCCACTGGGGAGCAAGGCCCAGCCAATCAGAAGGAGTTTTCCCCCACAAAAGGGCTTTATTACAGACAGAAATACTCCTCAACATCTCCTCTGGCTGCCCTCTCTGCTTCTGAGATGTCTCTTTGGCTCTGGGGAATAGGGCTATAATAGATAGCTAACAGACGGATGTATGCTGCCGGTTCCCCATAGACTGAGAGTGTGGGGGCCAATTTTATGTAGCTTATTATACACTGAACAAAAATATAAGCGCAAGTGTTGGTCCCATGTTTCACGAGCTGAAATAAAAGATCCCAGAAATTCTCCATATGCACAAAAAACGTATTTCTCTCAAATGTTTTGCACAAATTAGTTTACATCCCTGTTAGTGACCATTTCTCCTTTGCCAAGATATTCAATCCACCTGACAGGTGCAGGTGTGGCATATCAAGAAGCTGATTAAACAGCATGATCATTAAGCAGGTGCACCTTGTGTTGGGGACAATAAAAGGCCAGTCTAAAATGTGCGGTTTTGTCACAACACAATGCCACAGTTTTGAGGGAGCATGCAATTGGCATGGTGACTGCAGAAATGTCCACCTGAGCTGTTGCCAGAGAATTGAATGTTAATTTCTCTACCATATGCCACCTCCAATGTAGTTTTAGAGAATTTGGCTGTACATCCAACCGGCCACACAACCGCAGACCACGTGTATGGCGTTGTGTGGGCGAGCGGTTTGTTGATGTCAATGTTGTGAACAGTGCCCCATGGTGGCGGTGGGGTTATGGTATGGGTAGGCATAAGCTACGGGCTACGGGCAACGAGCATAATTGCATTTTATTGATGGCAATTTGAATGCACAGAGATACAGTGACGAGATCCTGAGGCCCATTGTCCAGCCAGTCATCCGCCACCATCACCTTATGTTTCAGCATGACAATGCACAGCCCCATGTCGAAAGGATCTGTACACAATTCTGTACACAATTCCAGTTCTTCCATGGCCTGCATACTCACCAGACATGTCACCCATTGAGCAAGTTTGGGATGCTCTGGATCGACGTGTACGACACGGTGTTCCAGTTCCCGCCAATATCCAGCAACTTCGCACAGCCATTGAAGAGGAGTGGGACAACATTCCACAGGCCACAATCAACAGCCTGATCAACTCTATGCGAAGGAGATGTGTCGCGCTTCATGAGGCAAATAGTGTTCACACCAGATACTGACTGATTTTCTGATCCACATCCCTACATTTTTTTAAGGTACAGTATCTGTGACCAACAGATGCATATCTGTATTCCCAGTCATGTGAAATCCATAGATTAAGGCCTAATGAATTTATTTCAATTGACTGATTTCCTTATATGAACTATAACTCAGTAAAATATTTGCAATTCTTGCATGTAAGCGTTTATATATTTTTTCAGTGTAGCACAGCAACTGGACAGACACACCACACACACACACACACACACACACACACACACACACACACACACACACACACACCACACACACACACACACACACACACCACACACCACACACACACACACACACACACACACACACACACACACACACACACACACACACACAACACACACGAACACACACACGAACGAGCATGCACGCATACACACACGCCTAAACTGAAACAGAATAGTTGTGCTTTATACAGTCCACACTAATTAGGGTCCCACAGGAAACACTGACCAAAACTTAGGTTCCAACCCTGTCACAATAGGCTTGTTCGACATTGCAGCTGACAGTGCCAACTGACTAATCTACAAAATCACTTTCCATCATAAATAACTACTCATAAGTAGAAACACAACCTTATGGAATAATCATTGGATAGCTTTTCAGAATTCATCGATAAATTGGCCACATGGAAAATAAAGGCATAGAAACCGTAAATGACTTGGTAATAGGATGTCACGTCCTGACCATAGTTCTTATGTGTTTGTGCTTGTTTAGTGTTGGTCAGGACGTGAGCTGGGTGGGAATTCTATGTTGTGTTCTAGTTTGTCTGTTTCTGTGTCCAGCCTAATATGGTTCTCAATCAGAGGCAGCTGTCTATCGTTGTCCCTGATTGAGAATCATATATAGGTGGCTTGTTTTGTGTTGGGGATTGTGGGTGGTTGTTTCTGTCTCTGTGTTTGTGTTCTGCACCAGATAGGACTGTTTTCGGTTTGCCACATTTTGTTATTTTGTTATTTGTTAAGTGATCACTGTTTATTAGTGTTATTAAACATGTTGAGCACTGGCTACGCTGCGTGTTGGTCCGATCCCTGCTACACTCTCTCTTCTAGTGAAGAGAGGGAAGGCTGCCGTTACAGAACCACCCCACCAAACTCGGACCAAGCAGCATAGCAACGGGCAGCAGCGGCAGCAGCAGCAGCAGCGGAACAGGAGAAATGGACATGGGAGGACGAGCTGGACGGAAAAGGACCCTGGGCAGAGCCAGAGGAGTATCGCCGCCCCAAAGCAGAGCTGGAGGCAGCAAAAGCAGAGAGGCGGCGTTTCAAGAGCTAGCTCGGCAGCAGGAGCCGGATCTGGGTTACACCACTTGGGAGGAAATAGACAGGTGGTCGGTTGACCCAGGGAGAGTGCCGGAGCCCGCCTGGGATTCGATGGAGCATGTGCAGAGGGATACCGGCGAATGAGGTTAGCACGACGACGCGGTAAGAAGCCTGTGAAGAAACCCCAAAAATGTATTGGGGGGGGGGGGGCTAAAGGATAGTGTGGCGACGTCAGGTAGGAGACCTGCGCCCACTTCCCATGCTTACCGTGGAGAGTGGGAGTACGGGCAGACACCGTGTTATGCGGAAGAGCGCACGGTGTCTCTTGTACGTGTGCATAGCCCGGTGCAGGTTATTCCACCTCCCCGCACTGGCCGGGCTAGATTGAGCATTGAGCCAAGTGCCATGAAGCCGGCTCTACATATCTGGCTCCACGTACCAGTCCTCCGGTGGCAGCCCCCCGCACCAGGCTGTCTCTCCGTCTTCTCTCTCCAGTTGCTCCACCTGTCCAGCGCTGTCAGAGCCTTCCTCCTCTCCAGCGCAGCCAGTGTCTGAGCTGCCTGCCTGCCCAGCGCCGTCTGAGCCATCCGTCTGCCCAGTGCCGTCTGAGCGGCCTGCCTGCCCAGCGCCGTCTGAGCGGCCTGCCTGCCCAGCGCCGTCTGAGCTGCCTGCCTGCCCAGCGCCGTCTGAGCTGCCTGCCTGCCCAGCGCCGTCTGAGCTGCCTGCCTGCCCAGCGCCGTCTGAGCTGCCTGCCTGCCCAGCGCCGTCTGAGCCGTCCGTCTGCCCAGCGCCGTCTGAGCCATCCGTCTGCCCAGCGCCGTCTGAGCCATCCGTCTGCCCAGCGCCATCTGAGCATCGTCTGCCCAGCGCCATCTGAGCCATCCGTCTGCCAGCGCCATCTGAGCCATCCGTCTGCCCAGCGCCATCTGAGCCATCCGTCTGCCCAGCGCCATCTGAGCCACCGTCTGCCCAGCGCCATCTGAGCCATCCGTCTGCCCGCGCCATCTGAGCCATCCGTCTGCCCAGAGCCCCGAGCCGTTAGAGCCGCCCGTCTGCCCCGAGCCGTTAGAGCCGCCCGTCTGCCCCGAGCCGTCAGAGCCGTCAGTCAGTCAGGAGCCGCTAGAGCCGTCAGTCAGTCAGGAGCCGTAGAGCCGTCGTCAGTCAGGAGCCGCCAGAGCCGCCAGCCAGTCAGAGCCGCCAGAGCCGCCAGCCAGTCAGGAGCCGCCAGAGCCGCCAGCCAGTCAGGAGCCGCCAGAGCCGCCAGCCAGTCAGGAGCCGCCAGAGCCGCCAGCCAGTCAGGAGCTGCCCTTCAGTCATGAGCTGCCTTCCAGTCATGAGCTGCCTTCCAGTCATGAGCTGCCCTCCAGTCATGAGCTGCACTCCAGTCATGAGCTGCCATCCAGTCATGAGCTGCCCTCCAGTCATGAGCTGCCCTCCAGTCAGAGCTGCCCTCAGTCATGAGCTGCCCTCCAGTCATGAGCTGCCCCTCAGCCCGGAGCTGCCCTTCAGTCCAGAGCTGCCCTTCAGTCGGAGTTGCCCCTCTGTCCTGAGCTACCTTTCTGTCCTGAGCTACCTCTCTGTCCTGAGCTACCTCTCTGTCCTGAGCTGTCTCCTAAATCATGTGGGGCCTTGGGGAGGATTCCTAGGCCAAGGTCGGGGGCGAGGGTCGCCACTCAAAGGACGCTAAGGAGGGGGACAAAGACAGTGGTGGAGTGGTGTCTCGTCCACCGCCGGAGCCGCCACCGCGGACAGATGCCCACCCAGACCCTCCCCTTGAGTTTTAGGGGTGCGTTCGGAGTCAGCACCTCAGGAGGGGGGTACTGTCACGTCCTGACCATAGTTCTTATGTGTTTTGCTTGTTTAGTGTTGGTCAGGACGTGAGCTGGGTGGGAATTCTATGTTGTGTGTCTAGTTTGTCTGTTTCTGTGTCCAGCCTAATATGGTTCTCAATCAGAGGCAGCTGTCTATCGTTGTCCCTGATTGAGAATCATATATAGGTGGCTTGGTTTGTGTTGGGGATTGTGGGTGGTTGTTTCCTGTCTCTGTGTTTGTGTTCTGCACCAGATAGGACTGTTATTGGTTTGCCACATTTTGTTATTTTGTTATTTGTTAAGTGTTAAGTGTTCACTGTTTATTAGTGTTATTAACATGTGAGCACTGGCTACGCTGCGTGTTGGTCCGATCCCTGCTACACTCTCTCTTTCTATGAAGAGAGGGAAGGCTGCCGTTACATAGGAAATACATTTATTTCCATGACTTAAAAGTTACATATCACACAATTTTGATTTGAAATCTTTTGGATTTGAGTCAGAAAAGGATGTTCATATGATAGGGAAGTTCTACAAAACCTCGTAGAAAGCATATCCAAGTGAAAATCTCTTCGAAAAAATGATATACTATTGGAACCAAGACTTAACTCATAACTGCTATTGGCATAAGACGGAGGGAAAGTTGGAGCATAACTAACGAATTTACAGTTAACAAAAATGTTAGCTTATTCCAGTATAAACTAATGTATAGAATTCATTATACAAGATACGCAATTCACAAGTTCTACAGCACGGCAGAGTCATGTCTCAAGTGTAAAACAAATAATGACTCAACAATCCATGCTTTCTGGGAATGCTATAAAGTTTGGAAGTTGTGGGCAAAGCTATAAAAATTGTCAGAAGTATTACAATGTAAACGTACTTTTAATCAATCTCTCTGCATATTTCAAGACATGACATATGGGGGTGTAGTGAGATACCCAATGGGCTGGACGATTCTCTTCTCATCACTCATTTTGAAAAAGCGTATACTAAAAATGTGGAAGTCAATCAATCCGCCATCATTGACACAATGGAAAAATCAAATGATGTATTATTTAAATATTGAAATAGGATGGGCAACCAAGAAAAACAAATTGGTACAATTTAATATCAATTGGAAAACAATAATGCAGGCAATAGGGATGGAAGTGTGAGCATGCGAGTCTGGGCAGATGAGATGTAGTCATTGTTTTATTTGTCTGTAAGTTATCGTTCGTATGTATACAGTATACAGTATGTATACAGTTCACCCCGCTATCATCCAGAAGGCGAGGTCAGTACAGGTGCATCAAAGCAGGGACCGAGAGACTGAAAAACAGCTTCTATCTCAAGGCCAATCAGACTGTTAAACAGCCACCACTAACATTTAGCGGCCGCTGCCAACATACTGACTCAACTCCAGCCACTTTAAAAATGGGAATTGATGGAAATTATGTAAAAATGTACCACTAGCCACTTTAAACAATGCCACTTAATACAATGTTTACATACCCTACATTACCCATCTCATATGTATATACTGTACTCTATATCATCTACTGCATCTTGCCATCTTTATGTAATACATGTACCACTAGCCACTTTAAACTATGCCACTTTATGTTTACATACCCTACAGTACTCATCTCATATGTATATACCGTACTCATACCATCTACTGCATCTGCCATGCCGTTCTGTACCACCACTCATTCATATATCTTTATGTACATATTCTTTATCCCTTTACACTTGTGTGTGTGTGTAAGGTAGTAGTTGTGGAATTGTTAGGTTAGATTACTGTTGGTTATTACTGCATTGTCGGAACTAGAAGCACAAGCATTTCGCTACACTCGCATTAACATCTGCTAACCATGTGTATGTGACTAATAAAATTTGATTTGATTTGATTTGGGGAAAAAAGTACATTTGTTTTTGGAATGTAAAGAAAAGAAAAGGAAAAAGAGCTACTCATTATTATTTGTAGATCAGTCAGTCAGTCACAACACCCATGATACACTACAGTTTGATCCTCTTGAACACGGCCATTATCTCTCCTCTGGTGATTGCTCACAAACAGGGAGGCTACAGTCGTCAGGAACAGTAGTACTGTATATGTACAAGTGGGGGAGATATTGTATACATTTAGAGCACAGGGGAACATGATAAAGTGGATTGATGACAGAGAAACAGTCAGAGGTGTGAACATTGCGTTTTTCCCCTCTGTCCGACCTGTTGGAATGAGGGCGGGCAAAAGTGATGGTGGAAGGGAGAACAAAGATACACATATTTAGAAGGCTGTGCATTGATATGTATTGGAGACATAGAACCAGCCCATCCACTCTCCTAATAATCCTGGTGTCTCATTCATAGTCAAGTCATTCACATAGTCCCCTTTAGGGATTCAAGCACAGGAGGCTTTTGAGGGGAGTATGGCTCATAATTATGACCGGGGAAACCATGTGTTTGATGTATTTGATACCATTCCACCTATTCCGCTCCAGCCATTACCACGAGCCCGTCCTCCCCAATTAAGGTGCGACCAACCTCCTGTGGATTCAAGTATTGTGACCCTACTGTGACTGTGGGATCTGTATATTACGGCATAAAAGTACTGTCTGAGACTGTGATGCTGTACACTAATACATTATGAGGGCGCAGTTAAATGCATCACCCTAATAAATGCCACAGATGATGAGAGATATGGATATGATGCATTAAAATAGGTTACAATTCTACTATGTTTAAAATCAACAGATTATTTTTATGTAATCACGGAATCCCGAACCAAATCTCACGTGTGCTGGACATGATAGTCTGTCTCGAGAGACTGGTATTTACCTCTTTGGCATCTGTCTGTGTGAATAAAATACATTTTTCAGTGAAGAGATGCTTTTCAGAGAAAGATGTTGAGACTGAGGGTTCACACAATGAGATGATTGGGGGATATCCTCCTTGTAGATTATGTTTCTAGATTGAAGTCACCTCTCAATTTTACATTTAAATTAAAATACTGCAGACTATCGTCTGGTTGTGAAAACGAATACTCTTCACCTCTTGACCACTAGATGAGACTAATCAATCATACATTAATAACAAACTAATTGGTGATAGATTCTCTGCTGCATTTGAGTTCCACATGTTTAGAAAACGAGAAAGTAAACTGAGGAACAAGGCACAAAGAGTTGAATTGAGTCATTAATCGTGCTAGACCAGACACACTATCAAAGCATGGACACCACAGTTGAGGACAGAGAGGCCCATATAACACCTGGAATTGAGATCGGGGGTTCTTCGCACATGAACATGTTTAACAAAGAACTTCTTCAGGGAGTCAACTGCAGCTCAAAGTGAAAAGATACCAAATAATTAGGGAGTACATGCAATTGAAATAAGCTATTATACAGAATGGATGGACAACAAGGAAGTACTTATTTAACCTCTACAGGATCGGTGTCGTCGTCGTGTCCCAGTGAAAGAATACCCTGCTATTGTTTGAGGAGAGTGTACAGTTATGAACTTGAAAATGTATTAATAAACCAATTAGGCACATTTGGGCAGTCTTGATGCAACATTTTGAACAGAAATGCAATGGTTCATTGGNTTATGAACTTGAAAATGTATTAATAAACCAATTAGGCACATTTGGGCAGTCTTGATGCAACATTTTGAACAGAAATGCAATGGTTCATTGGATCATTCTAAAACTTTGCACATACACTGCTGCCATCTAGTGACCAAAATCTAAATTGCGCATTGATTCCTAAGTCATATATTGGCCTGTTTTTTTTGGTTGTATTATCTTTTACCAGATCTAATGGGTTATATTCTCCTACAATATTTTCACATTTCGTCAAACGTCATAGTTTTTCCTTTCAAATGGTATCAAGAATATGCATATCCTTGCTTCAGGTCCTGAGCTACAGGCAGTTAGATTTGGGTATGTCATTTTAGGTGAAAACTTAAAAGGACCAGTGCAGTCAAAAACATGATTTCCTGTGTTTTATATATATTTCCACTCTACGTGGTTGGAATAATATTGTGAAATTGTGAACATGATGATAATGCTCTTTTAGTGTAAGAGCTGTTTGAAAACGCCTGAAAGTTCTGCCTGTTTTGGTGGGATGGAGTTTAAGCCTTCTATTGGGACATCATCCTGAGGAAAATTTGTTAACAAATGAATAAGAAAGACAGTTCCAAATCTCTCTGCCAATAACAGCTAGTTTTCAGTTTTCCCCTCCCCACTCAGACCACTCCCAGACAGTCCTAGCTAATTTCTTGCTTAAGAAACTGCCCTTTGCTAAGAAACTATTTTTGTTTTTTGTATTTTACCCCCTTTTTTGTGATATCCAATTGCGATCCAGTCTCATCGCTGAGCCAAGTAAAGCCCCCCCCCTGGCCAAACCCTCCCCTAACCCAGACAATGCTGGGCCAATTGTGCACCACCCTATAGGACTAACGGTCACAGCCTGTAGTGACACAGCCTGGGATCGAACCAGGGTCTGTAGTGATGCCTCAAGCACGGTGATGCAGTGCCTTAGACCGCTGCGCCACTTGGGAGGCATTTTTGTTTCTTTTTGACCATTTAATTGACAACATTCACAGTGAGGTACTTAATTGTTACCCAGTAAAGATCAGAGATAAAAACGGATGCGTGGGGCTTTTAATTATGTTCACACAAAGTACATTTTAAGGCAATCCAATTTCACAAATCACAGTTGATCTCACGTGGAATATAGTGTACATTTTATGGTTCCTTAAACAAAGTAACAGTGATATAGAGGCCTACTCTACAAAGCTTGCCACACAATTTGAAAATCTGTTCTGGGAATATATGTGGAGTGAAAAATAGTGCAGGCTTAGAATGTTCCCACTGTGCAGTTTGAGATTAGTGCATCTCTCCATATACCCACCATTAATTATCAATAATTTACACTAGCCATCAGGATCAAGTTTTCTTGGTATGTTAGTGTGAATAAGCTGGGGGGGGGTTCAAATATTAGCTAAATCTTTTCAGTAGGCTTTTCAGATATCTTTGGGTTTTGTTCCAATCTAGTGAGAGTAAAACATGAGCATCAATTACATAGACAGGTCATTGTGAGGTCATGTCAGGGTCTCTCTCATTTACTTATACCTGTCTACTGGAGGACGATGCTCAGAGCCTCAGACAGTCACATTTGACCTCCATTCAGACTAGCTAGCGACTCTGTCTGGTGTAACATAACAACTCATGTTATTAATTGAAGCTCTATTTTATAGCCAGTGAAAATCTTCTTCGTAAGCTATGACCTCTGTCAAATTGGCTGGCAATGTTAAAAAGCAGGAAAAGCAGGACCGAAAATATGAGGCCATGAAAAATTCAAGAGTCTGCCAGTCAATTATTAACTCTAAGTCCTGGAACACACAGGTCTGATGTGATGAGGTAGTGGGGTGAGGTTAGCAGTGGTGGCGGTCATGGTCGTTGTGTACTTCACTGCAGGTCGAGGTGAGGACAGATCAGTCTAAAAGATGCTGGATTTGATATCATGTAATAAATCCATTACATCCAACAACTAAAACAACACATMSGCCKCGCAGACATTAATATTTCACCTGARAACCCATTTATGAGCTGAGGCAGGACCTCAGACTTACACTACAACTTAAAAGCCTAGCTCATGCTCCTGTCTGTCCTCTCACACAACTATCTGTTAATGTTTCCTGGGGATTTTTTACACATGCGAAAGAAGTGTGTCCTAATAAGTAAACTTTTAAATGAGACTCAGGTAATGCACTTTATACTGACTTTCGCATCTTTATAGACTTTATCTGGATATAAATTTCAGTATGAACTAAATCCCTGAAATGTTTTACTCTATGGCATTGCCTGAAATATACATTTCGTACAAATCAGGAATAATCTTCTCCATGCTCATTCACATCATTAGTCATACACCTTATCCTTCAGAAGACAGGCCACTGTCATGCTTATCTTCTTAAATCTTTGACAAGCCTGTAGGCCAATGCTTGTATCCCCTTAGCACTTGACCTTAAGGTCCAATGCAGCCATTTATATTTCAATATAAAATCATTTTGGGCAACAATTAAGTACCTTACTGTGATTGTTTTCAATTAAAAGGGTAAAAAATAAACAAAAACAGCTTCTTAGCAATGGAGCATTTATATAGAAATAATTTTGCTAGGACTGTCTGGGAGTGGTCTGAGTGAGGAGGGAAAACTGAAAACTAGCTGCTATTGGCAGAGAGGTTGTGAACTCTCTTTCTTATTGGTCTATAACTAATTTACCACCCGGTGTGTCTGGTGATCCAGGTTGAAGTTTCAGCTGGTCTTTTCAAACAGTTCTTTACACTAAAGGGCATTATCATCAATTTCACACCTACTCATTCAAGGGTTTTTCTTAATTTTTACAATTTTTACATTGTAGAATAATAGTGAAGACATCTAAACTATGAAATAACACACATGGAATCATGTAGTAACCAAAAAGTGTTAAACAAATCAAAATATACAGTGGGGAGACAAGTATTTGACACTGCCGATTTTGCAGTTTTTCTACTTACAAAGCATGTAATGTCTGTAATTTTTATCATAGGTCAACTTCAACTGTGAGACACGGAATCTAAACAAAATTCCAGAAAATCACATTGTATGATTTTTAAGTAATTAATTTGCATTTTATTGCATGACATAAGTATTTGATCATCAGAAAAGCAGAACTTAATATTTGGTACAGAACCTTTGTTTGCAATTACAGAGATCATACGTTTCCTGTAGTTCTTGACCAGGTTTGCACACACTGCAGCAGGGATTTTGGCCCACTCCTCCATACAGACCTTCTCCAGATCCTTCAGGTTTTGGGGCTGTCGCTGGGCAATACGGACTTTCAGCTCCCTCCAAAGATTTTCTATTGGGTTCAGGTCTGGAGACTGGCTAGGCCACTCCAGGACCTTGAGATGCTTCTTACGAAGCCACTCCTTAGTTGCCCTGGCTGTGTGTTTCGGGTCGTTGTCATGCTGGAAGACCCAGCCACCACCTCTTCAATGCTCTTACTGAGGGAAGGAGGTTGTTGGCCAAGATCTTGCGATACATGGCCCCATCCATCCTCCCCTCAATACGGTGCAGTCGTCCTGTCCCCTTTGCAGAAAAGCATCCCCAAAGAATGATGTTTCCACCTCCATGCTTCACGGTTGGGATGGTGTTCTTGGGGTTGTACTCATCCTTCTTCTTCCTCCAAACACGGCGGGTGGAGTTTAGACCAAAAAGCTCTATTTTTGTCTTCATCAGACCACATGACCTTCTCCCATTCCTCCTCTGGATCATCCAGATGGTCATTGGCAAACTTCAGACGGGCCTGGACATGCGCTGGCTTGAGCAGGGGACCTTGCGTACGCTGCAGGATTTGAATCATGACGGCGTAGTGTGTTACTAATGGTTTTCTTTGAGACTGTGGTCCCAGCTCTCTTCAGGTCATTGACCAGGTCCTGCCGTGTAGTTCTGAGCTGATCCTCATTCCTCATGATCATTGATGCCCACGAGGTGAGATTTGCATGGAGCTCCAGACCGAGGGTGATTGACCGTCATCTTGAACTTCTTCCATTTTCTAATAATTGCGCCAACAGTTGTTGCCTCTCACCAAGCTGTTTTGCCTATTGTCCTGTAGCCCATCCCAGCCTTGTGCAGGTCTACAATTTTAACCCTGATGTCCTTACACAGCTCTCTGGTCTTGGCCATTGTGGAGAGGTTGGAGTCTGTTTGATTGAGTGTGTGGACAGGTGTCTTTTATACAGGTAACGAGTTCAAACAGGTGCAGTTATACAGGTAATGAGTGGAGAACAGGAGGGCTTCTTAAAGAAAAACTAAACAGGTCTGTGAGAGGCCCGGAATTCTTACTGGTTGGTAGGTGATCAAATACTTATGTCATGCAATAAAATGATAATTAATTACTTAAAAATCATACAATGTGATTTTCTGGATTTTTGTTTTAGATCCCGTCTCTCACAGTTGAAGTGTACCTATGATAAAAATGACAGACCTCTACATGCTTTGTAAGTAGGAAAACCTACAAAATCGTCAGTGTTTCAAATACTTGTTCTCCCCACTGTATTTTATATTTGAGATTCTTCAAAGTAGCCACCCTTTGCCTTGATGACAGCTTTGCACACTCTTGGCATTCTCTCAACCACCTTCATGAGGTAGTCACCTGGAATGCAGGTGACTACATTGTTAAAAGTTAATTTGTGGAATTTCTTTCCTTCTTAATGTGTTTGAGCCAATCAGTTGTGTTGTGACAAGGTAGGGGTGGTAAACAGAAGATAGCCCTATTTGGTAAAAGACCAAGTCCATATTATGTAAGAAACAGCTCAAATAAGCAAAGAGAAACAACAGTCCATCATTACTTGAAGACATGAAGGTCAGTCAGAGGTCAAGAACTTTGAAAGTTTCCTCAAGTGAGGTTGCAAAACCCCTCAAGCGCTATGATGAAACTGTCTCTCATGAGGACCGCCACAGGAAAGGAAGACCCAGAGTTACCTCTGCTGCAGAGGTTACGTTCATTAGAGTTGCAGCCCAAATAAATGCTTCACAGAGTTCAAGTAACAGACACATCTCAACATCAACTGTTTAGAGGAGACTGTGTGAATCAGGCCTTCATGGTTGAATTGCTGCAAGGAAACCACTACTAAAGGACACCAATAATAAGAAGAGAATTGCTTGGGCCAAGAAACACGAGCAATGGACATTAGACCGGTGCAAATCTGTCCTTTGGTCTGATGAATCTAAATTTGAGATTTTTGGTTCCAACCACTGTGTATTTATGAGATGTAGAGTAGTTGAACGGATGACCTCTGCATGTGTGGTTCCCACCGTGAAACATGGAGGAGGAGGTGTGATGGTGTGGGGGTGCTTTGCTAGTGACACTGTCAATTATTTCTTTAGAATTCAAGGCACACTTAACCAGCATGGCTACCACAGCATTCTGCAATGATACGCCATCCCATCCGGTTTGCGCTTAGTGGGACTATCATTTGTTTTTCAACAGGACAATGACCCAAAACACACCTCCAGGCTGTGTAAGGGCTATTTGACCAAGAAGGAGAGTGATGGAGTGCTGCATCAGATGCCCTGGCCTCCACAATCCCCCGACCTCAACCCAAATGAGATGGTTTGTTATGAGTTGGACCGCAGAGTGAAAAGCAGCCAACAAGTGCTCAGCATATGTGGGAACTCTTTCAAGACTGTTGGAAAAGCATTCCTAATGAAGCTGGTTGAGAGAATGCCAAGAGTGTGCAAAGCTGTCGTCAAGGCAAATGGCGGCTACTTTGAACAATATCAAATATATATTTGTTTAACACTATTTTGGTTACTACATGATTCCATATGTGTTATTTCATAGTTTTGATGTCTTCACTATTATTCTACGATGTAGAAAATAGTAAAAGGAAAGAAAAGCCCTTGAATGAGTAGGTATGTACAAACCTTTGACTGGTACAGTATATATATATATATATATATATATATATATATATATATATATACAGAATACCAGTATACTGTACCAGTATATATATATATGGAAAAAAAACACAGGCAAATCACTTTTTTTGAACGCACTGGGCCTTTAATAACTTTTTTCCACAGTTAATAAGGCTTCATTACATGCCTTAGTTCATAGTAATTAGTACTATAGATTATGAATCTTGTGTAGAGATGTTACAGAGTAGAAAGTATAAAAACAACCAGTGCAAAATTAAACCATGCCCATAATGATAGGGGGCGGGGCGTTTCATGTACGCACAGGTGCAGGCGGGCAGGTGACCCGTTATAACGGTCCACTTCGAGGGTAAGGAGGGGAGACTACTGTCTACATTTCAACTCTGGAGAGAGAGGGGCCGCAGCACATATGTAGGGGGTTTCAGGAGTGACGGGTAAAGTCAAGGGAAACAGAGCGTCGATTTCTCGACAAATGTACAGTGTACGGTGGAAGTGTACCAGCGCCAGTTCTCTGCAATGTTTGCTCGGCGGACGGGAAAACTGAAATAATTAATAAACCAAGTTCTGCTTCCCGCGTTCACTTTGGCCAGAAGTGGAGCGGATGAGAGCCCACTGAACAGGAGACGAACTTCAAAAAGACAACAGACGCCCACTCCCTTTACACAAGTTTGCTGATCGTCTTGCACCGGGCACGTGCGGTTCATGTTGGGCAATGGCGATGTCTGGGAGAGTCCGAGCGCTCCTGTTGTTGTTATGGATTTTTCAAGGTAAGATCATTTTGTGCCGCAACTATTCTATTTACTCTTTTGTTTTTTTTGGATTATGTAAACAAGTGACACATTTTCTACTATTTCAATCATTATTGTCGTTCCAGGCTCTATGCGTCATTTATTTACACATACAGACTGTTAGGTTACGGTCTTGTGGTATACGTTATTTTTCACATTTAGTGGTTCTGTGTAGCTTTCAGAAGATGCGGCATTGGAAAATTCCTCAGGCAATTTCACATTGTTTATAAGATGTCGAACTGCTATGGCTATACGGCAGGCTACCACCTGTTTTATAATTATGATGTAGCCAATGAATACCTAAAGCATGTGTGAAGACCTCGCTCTCTAGTGTTCTAGCATGACGAAAAGCAGATCTTGGCTCTAAATCGGCAGTATTTGATATCAATAGATATATGATATTGATTAGACATGTGGGATCCACTGTCTGGCCCAAAAGCATGTGCATGTTGTTACAATAGTGTTGTAATGTAGTTTGTAGAAATTGCCTCCTGAGATTTGGCCCCTGAAGTGAAAATGTATCTAGTACAGGGAATAATAAGATATATCTACATGTTTTTTAGGTGGCTATTATTTTTCAAAGCACAATTGAACCAGGTGTTGGTTTCTTCAATAGTGGAGGGGAGAAAGGTGTGGTGTGCTCATAGGTTACTACATACAGCCATTCACCTGTCAGGACAGTTCAAACTATCAAATTGCATTGTTATTCTGATGGTAGAGATGTCGTTTTTAATCAGCTAGATTCAGACGCAGGCCGATTTTGTTTTCTTGAGCGGATGGTTAGGGGACCTGAACATAATTACAAATAATTTTGTGCAAATTGACCGCAATAACCCCAAACAGATCATATTTGATTAAAACAATCACTTGAAATATTGTTAAAATTTGTGTACGATCACACACATCTCTGTGTGGGAATACATTTTTTTTTTGGTTTCTCATGTTTGGGGAGCCAAGTAAAATCACCCGCATGCCACCAGTTGGGGAACAAAATAAACATGTTTTATATTGTAACTTATTTTGTGTTGAGGAAACCCCCATACTAGATTGACATCTAGCAGCAGCAGCACAGTGAGATGAGCATTGTGGTTGTCGCTAAGCTGTCCAGCCCACGCTGCTGAAGTCAAAGGAGGTTGTAATCCTCTGATTTGCCCTGGCGTTTTAACAAGGCAAGGACAAGGTACAGATTCACCGGCCGGCCCGGGTGGCGGTCTTGGTTGATGAGATTAAAACGCGAGTGATGACGACAGACTGGCTAAGGGACTGGTTTCACGTCAGGCTGGGATTAAAATGGCAAACATGGAGTTGGAGTGTGTTCATCATGACACTATCCATTCAGCCTGGAGTAAACCCTGTGTTGAAGGATAGGCCACGGCCAACATGAACTCATCAACTCACAGCATTATTTTACTTCCGTCTGTCCTACTTCCATAGGATGTCAGGGGATTGACAGCAACCATTGGCTCCTCCAGTCAGAGAGGATTTATCATCTATGCCGTAGGACAGGACACCTGGGTGGAGTTTGATCAATTAGGATAACAGTATATAAGGGTGGACAACTGAACTGCATGAGCCAGAAAAGGCATTTCTCTTTTGTTAGTCTTAAATACATCCCTCAAATTTAATTCTGGACCTCGAAGCCAGTTCCACTGCTTTGTTCATTCGTTTTTCATTCTGCCCCTCTAATCATTGACTGATGTAGACCTTGGACACTAGGTGGGAGCAATTCATTATCAGGTAAAACAGAAAACTAGCAGTGCTCCAGACCTCTTAGGGTAAGATTTGAGTACTCCAAATCAGTCCTTGATTAGAGGGGAAGAACAGGGGGGAGAAACAGTGGAACTGGTTTAGAGGTCCAGATATGAATTTGAGGGCTCAATGCCAGGGATTTTAAAACCTCTCCTCGGGGACCCCCAGCCGTTCCATGTATTTTAACTATTCCACAGCTAGCACACCTGATTCAACTGGTCAACTAATCATCAAGTCCTTGATTAGGTGAGTTAGTTCAGGGCTACAACAAAATGGTGAGACATTTGGTGGTCGCAGAGGATATTTTTGAAAACCACTGCTCTGGGCTATCAGTTATAACCGCTCAACTCGGCCCCATAATGTTCTGCAGATGTCAGACCATGATACTGCAGTTTGCTGCTTGATAAGGAAGGTGATTACACTGTGTTGCTAGTTTATGGGTGTGTATGGGTATATCTCTGTGTGTGTGCTTAATGCGAGCACATGATGGGGCCTATTAAATGCTCACCCAGCTGAAGCTGTTGCCTCCTAACATTAACTAAGCCTACTGTCAATGGAGAGCTTCCATTTACAAAACAAAATGTCATTCAAGTTTTCATTAGTTTTTGCATGTTTTTATCACCGTTGCTATGCTCAGATTAGGACAGAATGATCTGTGGAATAGTATTTCATACCCAAGCTATTTAGAGGGAGAAGTAACAAATCCTGTTTCTTTGTATTATGTTGCTACTCTGTGTTAGCCATTAGTGTCTCCTGTCGCTGTATCTGTACCTTGTGGAGGAGCAGGCGTTAATGTGATCTATGAGCTTCTTTTTTCCTCGCTGGGGAGGAAAAGCAGTAAAATTAGGCTAGGGGTCTATTGGATTGAGGAAGCCTCTTGTCAATAAACACACTGACAGGGTTGACAGCTAGTGCAAATGTCACATTTTAACTTAAACTGGCCAATTAGGGCTGACAGAAGAGATATGATGATAACATTGCTATGTGACAGTTTTCTTTGTTTGAGACAGCTGATTCGACAAACATTATCTCTATGTAAATACACTGTTAATGATATGTTAGAGAACGACCTCAATGAACGAGTCAGAACGTGAAGAATTATATTTGTCTTGGTAAAATGTATTTTATAACATAAGGAAGTGAGATTTCATCGCCAACGTGCATTTTCACCCACTCTTGGCAGACCCAACTCTTTCTGTCAAACCATAATAGGAGATACACTGAAATGTGAATTTATGTTGGGTCCATGTGAGCAATTAATCACTAAGTAGTGCTTTATGGTAGGCAAAACTCTTTGGTATTAAAGTTGATCGAACAGTAGTACTGTCCCCACCCCCAGGGGTTTTTACTTGTGTTCATTATTGTCTAAATGTGAAGTTAGCAAAATCACATGTGTTCCATAGTAACAGTGGGCACGGAGGGAGCCAGTGCCTCGGAGTCGGTCCTCTCTCTGCAGAGATCATTAGCAAGGCTAGTGCCAAGCTAGCTGGGGCAATTTATTATTGTTATTATATATATACCCCCCACAATGCAGCCAGGACATGTAGCACCTACAGTCAATATTTCACCTCATTAACTCCTACTACTGACAGTGAATGGGTGAACATGTTACACTGAGTTTTAATATTTGAATATGTATTGTAATATAGACTCCTGTGTTTCTTTCCATTCTGTTTGAGCTCCCTTCAGAATAGCATACAGTAACCTTTTATACACTGTCAATCTGCTGATGGGTCTGACCTGAATTAGCAGCAAGACAAAAGTAGCATACAATGGTTGTTTAATGGGTTGAAAATAGGCCTGTCTTTGTGGCACGATAATACTCAGTCAAACATACAGTACAGTGATTTATGTTTGTATTTTACTACGGTACAGTGTGACTCTGTGGGGAAGGAAACAGAGCGGTTCTGATGATGAAGCCGAGTGTGGCAGTGAAGTGAGCTGAGGCACACAGACTGCAGTAAAGGTGGCGGTGTGGGTGCTGCCACAGCTGCAGCTTGACAGGAGCACTTCACCACCAACACATCTAGATCCTGTCCTTATGTGACTAATGATGCAGGGGTGGGAAGGTGGAGGAGGGCAGGCAGGTGAGAGGGCAGGCATCAGGCGGGGGAGGTCAGGTATTGAAGGCAGGGGAGTGGGTGTGAACGGAAGGCTTAGGTGGCCAGTGAGAGGAGTTGGAACACAGGCCAGTGAGGCCACGCCACTATCACCCCACTGCCAATTACTGACTGAGACAGTGGAGGCTCCTCAGGGGAGGCCCTTCCTCCTCAGTAAATTTCATAAAATTTGGAAAACATTTAAAGTTATCCTTTTTAGATAAAACTATATATTCACATGTCGTCAAATAATTTATTAAAACACGCTGTTTTGTAATGAAGGTCTACAGTATCCTCAACAGCACTCTGTAGGGTGGCAATTTGGTGTAGCCGGAGGACAGCTAGTTTCCGTCCTCTGGGTACATTGACTTAAATACAAAACCTATGAGGCGCATGGTTCTCACCCCCTTCCATAGACTTACACAGTAATTATGACAACTTCCGGAGGACGTCCTCAAACATATATCAGAGCTCTTGCAGCATTGACTGGCATGTTGTCCACCCAATCAAAGGATCAGATAATTAGTCTATCACTGAAACCATAAGCTTCAGCTAACACTGCAGTGCAAAAAATGTGGTGAGTAGTTGACTCAAAGAGAAAGACAATAGTTTAACATTTTTGAACAAATTAATTTATTCAAAAATGAAGGAGAAGCAAGAGTGGTGGAGAGATTTAATAATTTTAGCTTATTTAGCCCTGGCTCAAACAGAGGGATGCTATGTTAGCTAGTTGGCTATATCCAACAGAACACTGGTACTCTTCCAAGTCAAGGTAAGCTTTTGGTTTTACAAATGTATTGCCATCGGCAGTTACCATTACCGCTGGTGTAACTGCCTGCTAAACTGCGTACTGACTATACACTGTAACATTACTGCATAATTGTAGCGGCTTTACTAACGCGTTAGTTCTATTAGCTATGTTGACTATGACGTTACTTTAACTAAAATGGTGACAACAGTGTAGGCTGTGTGTAGTGGTTATGATATGGTTTGGGAAAGGTTTTCACCTGGTCACATACAGCTGAGATATTTTGCATTTGAAGTTCACCAACAAAGGGTAAAGGTGAGAGGAGGAGAGTGCATAGATGCAAGAAGGGATACAATGTGGCTGCTATGAGAGTGAACTGTGTTTGTGTGTTCAGGGGTGTATTCATTCTGCCGATTCTGTTAAAATATTTCTTAAGCAGAAGCAAAGGGGATAAACATACCTGAATTTGTCCAATAGAAACTCTTGTTTACAAATGTTGGACTAATGATTACACCCTAGATCAGCTAGATGCAGGCAAGGGTGTGCAAGGCGGTATTGAATGTGTCACTGTCTGTAACATCAAATCTTTATCTCGACCTGTGTGCATCTACTTCGTTAACTTTAATTCATAGGCTAGGTTGTAGCAACCTCATAGTGGGTATAGGGAAAATTGGAAAATAATTTACAGTAGTAGCCTTAACCTATCGATGTTACTTCGAACTGTGTGAATAAAATATGAATGACAATCATCCAATAATCTGTAATAGATATAAGGCCGTGCTCATAAAAAAATTAAGTCCTCCTTGCTTTGGCCTCAAAAGTTTCAGTTCACTTATTCACCTTTTTAGTATTGACTTTTATGTCGTTTGGCTCAATTTCACTTTCATACAATGCATGTCAGTTGGAGTACTTGATGTCCAGGGGTTAACGGTGTCACGGTGTCACGGTGTCAATCATAAATGGCAGATCTCTGAGCAAGCGACGTGCCATTTGCTCCCTGGCTTCGGGTGGTGATTTAGGCCAGGTGCATCCTGGGAAAATAACATGCACTAATGGGGTAGAATCTCCTTTCGCTCAAACAGACAAACTGACAGCAGTGTGTGGGATTCAGAGATCGAAACAATCAATGGAAGATCACAAACCAACACATTTTTATGAATCATCCCTGTTAGTGTATACTACCATACATGTCATAAACAAATCCACATTCTGCACATAGTGTTGCATTTTCTTTTGCAGTTCATCACAATCAGGTTGAGCCTAGTGGGAGGCTGTGGTGGTCTAGTCTCAGCTGTAGAACTGTTATTCCCCCTCATGTACCAACACAAACAGCCCTTTGTTAAAACCGAAACCTCAAAGCATCTTTCATTGACATTTTAAAATGGCTTGCCATTGATTTCCGAGGCAGGGTATAAAGGCGTGGAAAGTGGTGGTCTGTCCGGAAAGCCTACCTTTATTCTGTCGGCTTTGTTGTGCAAGTAGGAGACGGGTTACCGGGTCGAAGTGAAGAGTTTTGTAGTGAGCGAGTGGAAGATTAGTTGTTTGTGTGTAATTGTAGAGCGACGTGATCCGGGGGTGTAATGGCAGAGGATGGGTCTGTGTTAGAGAGCTGTTGGAGATTGGTTTGCCCTGTAATGATGGATGATAGGCTTGCAGAGTAAAGCTAGATGGGTTTGTCAGGGGAAAAGGGCAGAAGATGGCTGTGTTGGAACGGAGGAGGGAGATTGATGGTTTTGGCTGTGGGGAGATGAGAGATTAGTATTCATTGAGGAGTGAGAGCGAGGCATGCTTTATCCTCTCTGCTGGCTGCAGGCCTTGGGCCAGGTGGATGGGGTAAATCAGGAGGGGTGTGACCTGGTCTTAGAAGGTGCTGTCAGGCTTTAGCCTCACAAAACCTGGCTTGTAAGGTCTAAGGACCTTCTAAGGAGGCTACTGCAAGGGATTGATCAGCACAGGGTATGGCTGTTGTCCAATGCCGATTACAGCCAGCTAAGTATGCTTCTCTCTCATGAGTGAGACTTCGTGGCAAACAGTTATTCTGGGGTCAAAATTGACTACAACATGTAAATAGGATAATTTTGGTCATAAAGTCAGTCTTGGCTTAAACTGAGTTTGGAACATCCGTGTGTCACAATGGGTAACTGAAGGTTGGGTTTTGATTTAACGATGTCCATTTGCCAACTAACATGGAGTGAACAGCTACAATGATTGATCTCTGTCCAATAGCATAGACAGTGAGACAGACCTGCCCAGCAGCTCTAAATTTGTTTACGTAAGACAACACCGTCTTACTTGAGAAATACTGCAACACCTTCAACTCAGATGTGAAATTGTGCAACTTAAACATCCTCTGCAAAAACATCAACTCAAGAAATCTGTAATTCATTTTATCTTAGATTCAATCTGGGGATTTTGAGAAAGGGAAATGGGCTTCTATAGTGCCTCGTGGGGGGAAAAACATAATTAACCAAACGCACAATCGGTCAGGAAATACAGCTCCGACTGAAATCTTGTTTTTCTAATGATCAACAGAAAAACGCATGCCAATCGGTGTGTTCAGTTTTAAGTGGGATGCAGCTTTCTTCCACAATATGCTTTTCATTAGTCGTCTGCAGTTTCAATTGACCTCTTAATAAAGACCCTTTACTTCTTAGTTGGACTGACTCCCTCCCTAACAATGTTCTCTAAGTCAATAAGGAATTACAGAATATAAACATGTTAGATCTCAGGTCAGGGAATTGGATACAACTTGCTCTTCAATTATCCTGTCTCCAGCGGTACGTAATCATGGAAATCAGACCAATAGATTTATAAGTGCCATTCCAGGCAACCTGCTTTGGTAATTACTGTTGGGTATTGGAATTACCAGGTTTTAAGTCCCCCTGAGTCAAGACATTTGACATTACTAAGAGCCTTGGAAGTCCTGGTAGATTATATTACCTTTATGGACGTGCAACACAACCTTATTGGCTGAATGGAGAATGTCTAATCAAACCAAATACATTTATTTGCGCTGTCATTGGCTCCTAGTAACGTTTCATCAGAGTGATATATATGATAACAGGAGAAATTAGGTTACATATCGGGGGGAAAATAAACAGTGATTTTTATTAGATGTTCTTGGGAGTGGAACTTTTGAGCTTTTCTCATTTCTATTTCAAGCCCTGAGGTCGCCTGGTTGGCTCTCTAAATTGATGCGAGCAGGGCTGCTTCTCAGAAACCTGCTTCGACCTGATAAGCCCAGTAACCATTGGCATTTTCAGAGGGCTTGCTCAGGCTCCCTTAAAGTATTTTCCGGTTCAGATGCTAAGATGTCCTAGTATGCACTCCATTCACGTGGTATGGCATCTACCATACCTCAGGTCCATCAAATATGGAACTCATTTTGAAAATATAGGGACATATTTGTTCGTTTGATAGTTTCAAATCTGAAACTGACGCCATTTTTCTGTTCAGTTGTCTCAAATCATTCTGTTATTTAACAGGCTGCAATTATTCTAAATGGCTTTACTTCTAAAATAATTATCTCAGTGGGTATTCTGCTCTCTGATATTTCTAATGGATCACTACTATTAGTCCATGTTTTCAATACAGAATGAGGCATCATGTACTCAGAATAGCAGACGTCTCCTTTTGTCAGACATGGATAACCAAATGTACATTTTTGGGTTTGATGATTCAGATGCATACAGAGAGTCTTATGTGTAAAATAGACAATTTAATGGTTGTGGGGAATTGATTTACTGGTTCTGAATGTCTGTGGCCAGTCAGGCCTGACACAGATCTTTAGGTTCTGTATCATAGTCAGTGGCATTTTCAGACAGGCAGGTTCAGGCCACATACTGTAAAACCAGTGCCACGTTCAGTTGCCAAACATTGCAGATAGAAATGCCGTGAACAAAGCCGACATGATTCCTTGTTCTGCATGTTGGAAAGATGTTTGTTCTACATAACATATTTCCATCTGAACGTTCCAAAACAGTGTGTCCTGCTGAACATGCCCCAGGTCTAGAGGCTCGTGATCTGCATAAACATAGTCTACCTCTGTGACTGGTGTTTGAAGCCCCCCTGTATTCTTTCAAGGGTGCAGTCACACAAACAATTGCACTCACCGAGCATGTCAGTATTTATTGGCGTTTTCATCCACCATATAAATGGAGCAATTGTCTGAAAGCAGATACGGATTGTGGCTAGGCATTCATAGAATTTCTCATACTTTAGTGGAGATCACTACCATATTCATCAGCCATGTGCACTGCTATACTAGGATGTCTGGACCTATTGGAAATGACTGAATTGGTCTCAAGCCACAGACAGCTGGTCAGAATTCTCTGCAGCACTTTACCAGCAATGGATTCTGAAAATTGTATATAAGGTTGTCACTTTCTGTCTCATAACTTTCAACCAGTTTCTTCTCACTCTTCGAGAAGTCACATTGGAATTTTACAAGGTTAATGAATTTCTTTGTTCAAATTCCACACCTGGAGTACCTATCCACAGCAGAAAGTCTTCAAGTAACTTCCATCTCAAACCTTCCATATCCGAGGCAGCCCGCAATCCTAGATAACCATTCCCTTGCTGCAATCCACTGAAGCTATTCCAGTGTCTTTTTGGTCTTGTCTCCTTCGCTTCTTCTGTTCTGTGTACACCTTCCTACACATACACCAAACCTCTCAAATCAAATGTATTTGTCACATACACATGGTTAGCAGGTGTTAATGCAAGTGTAGCGAAATGCTTGTGCTTCTAGTTCCGACCATGCAGTAATATCTAACAAGTAATATAACCTAACAATTTCACAACAACTACCTTATACACACAAGTGTGAAGGAATGAATATGTACATAAAAATATATAAATGAGTGATGGCCGAACGGCATAGGCAAGATGCAGTAGATGGTATAGAGTACAGTATATACATATGAGATGAGTAATGTAGGGTAAGTAAACATTATATAATATGAAGTGGCTAGTGATAAATTGATTACATCAATTTTTCCATTATTAAAGTGGCTGGAGTTGAGTCAGTATGTTGGCAGCAGCCACTCAATGTTAGTGATGGCTGTTTAACAGTCTGATGGCCTTGAGATAGAAGCTGTTTTACAGTCTCTCGTACCCCGCTTTGATGCAGCTGTACTGACCTCGCCTTCTGAATGACAGCGGGGTGAACAGGCAGTGACTCGGGTGGTTGTTGTCCTTGATGACCTTTATGGCCTTTCTGTGACATCGGGTGGTGTAGGTGTCCTGTAGGGCAGGTCGTTTGCACCCGGTGATGCGTTGTGCAGACCTCACTACCATCTGGAGAGCCTTCCGGTTATGGGTGGAGCAGCTGCCGTACCAGGCGGTGATACAGCCCGACAGGATGCTCTCGATTGTGCATCTATAAAAGTTTGAGTGTTTTTGGTGACAAGTTGAATTTCTTCAGCCTCCTGAGGTTGAAGAGGCGCTGCTGCGCCTTCTTCACCACGCTGTCTGTGTGGGTGGACCATTTCAGTTCGTCTGTGATGTGTATGCCGAGGAATTTAAAGCTCTCCACTACTGTCCTGTCAATGTAGATAGGGGGCTGCTCCCTCTGCTGTTTCCTGAAGTCCACGATCATCTGTTTTGTTGACATTGAGTGTGAGGTTATTTTCCTGACACCACACTCCGAGGGCCCTCACCTCCTCCCTGTAGGCCGTCTCGTCGTTGTTGGTAATCAAGCCTACCACTGTAGTGTCGTCTGCAAACGTGATGATTGAGTTGGAGGCGTGCATGGCCACGCAGTCGTGGGTGAACAGGGAGTACAGGAGAGGGCTGAGAACGCACCCTTGTGTGGCCCCAGTGTTGAGGATCAGCGGGGTGGAGATGTTACCTACCCTCACCACCTGGAGGCGGCCCGTCAGGAAGTCCAGGAACCAGTTGCACAGGGCAGGGTCGAGACAGAGGGTCTCGAGCTTAATGACGAGTTTGGAGGGTACTATGGTGTTAAATGCTGAGCTGTAGTCGATGAACAGCATTCTTACATAAGTATTCCTCTTGTCCAGAGGGGTTAGTGCAGTGTGATGGCGATTGCGTCGTCTGTGGACCTATTGGAGTGGGTCTAGGGTGTCAGGTAGGGTGGAGGTGATATAGTCCTTGAATAGTCTCTCAAAGCAATTCATGATGACGGAAGTGAGTGCTACAGGGCGGTAGTCATTTAGCTCAGTTACCTTAGCTTTCTTGGGAACAGGAACAATGGTGGCCCTCTTGAAGCATGTGGGGACAGCAGACTGGGATACGGCTTGATTGAATATGTCTGTAAACACACCAGCCAGCTGGTTCTGCGCATACTCTGAGGATGCGGCCGGGGATGCCGTCTGGGCCTGCAGCCTTGCGAGGGTTAACACGTTTAAATGTTTTGGTAGCGGAACGTGTCAGTGGCACTGTATTGTCCTCAAAGCGAGCAAAGAAGTTGTTTAGTCTGTCTGGGAGCAAGGCATCGTGATCTGCGACGGGGCTGGTTTTCTTTTGTAGTCCGTGATTGACTATAGACCCTGCCACATACCTCGTGTCTGAGCCGTTGAATTGCAACTCCACTTTGTCTCTGTACTGACGCTTAGCTAGTTTGATTGCCTTGCGGAGGGAATAGCTACACTGTTTGTATTTGGTCATGTTTCCGGTCACCTTGCCCTGATTAAAAGCAGTGGTTCGCGCGTTCAGTTTTGCGCGAATGCTGCCATCAATCCACGGTTTCTGGTTGGGGAATGTTTTAATAGACACTGTGGGTACAACATCACCAATGCACTTGTTAATAAACTCGCACACCGAATCAGCGTATTCGTCAATGTTGTTAGGCGCAATGCGGAACATATCCCAGTCCACGTGATCGAACCAATCTTGAAGCGTGGAATCCGATTGGTCGGACCAGCGTTGAACAGACCTGAGTGCGGGTGCTTCCTGTTTTAGTTTCTGTCTATAGGCTGGGAGCAACAAAATGGAGTCGTGGTCAGCTTTTCCGAAGGGAGGGCGGGGGAGGGCCTTATTTGCATCGCAGAAGTTAGAATAACAGTGGTCTAGGGTTTTGCCAGCCCTGGTAGCACAATCGATATGCTGATAGAATTTGGGGAGCCTTGTTTTCAGATTAGCCTTGTTAAAATCCCCGGCTACAATAAATGCAGCCTCAGGATTTGTGGTTTCCAGTTTACATAGAGTCCAATGAAGTTCTTTCAGGGCCGTCGATGTGTCTGCTTGGCGGGGAATATACACGACTGTGATTAGGATCGAAGAGAATTCTCTTGGTAGTTCAAACAGGTGCCATTCATACAGGTAACGAGTGGAGGACAGAGGAGCCTCTTAAATAAGAAGTTACAGGTCTGTGAGAGCCAGAAATCTTGCTTGTTTGTAGGTGACCAAATACTTATTTTCCACCATAATTTGCAAATAAATTCATAAAAAATCCTACAATGTGATTTTCTGGATTATTTTTTCTCGTTTTGTCTGTCATAGTTGAAGTGTACCTATGATGAAAATTACAGGCCTCTCTCATCGTTTTAAGTGGGAGAACTTGCACAATTGGTGGCTGACTAAATACTTTTTTAGTCAGCCACCAATTGTACCACTGTACCTCTACATGCTTTGTAAGTAGGAAAACCTGCAAAATCGGCAGTGTATCAAATACTTGTTCTCCCCACTGTGTATGTATGTATGTATGTATGTATATATATATATATATGCGTGCGCACCGGTTAGTCAGGCTAATTAAGGTAGCATGTAGGTATGGTTAAAGTGACTATGCATATATGATAAAGAGAGTAGCAGCGTAAAAGAGGGGTTGGGGGGACAATGCAATAGTCCGGGTAGCTGTTTGATTACCTGTTCAGGAGTCTTATGCCTTGGGGGTAAAAGCTGTTAAGAAGCCTTTCGGTCTTGGTGCTCCGGTACCGCTTGCCATGCGGTAGTAGAGAACAGTCTATGACTGGGGTGGCTGGGTTCTTTGACAATTTTTAGGGCCTTCCTCTGACACCGCCTGGTATAGAGGTCCTGGATATGGCAGGCAGCTTAGCCCCAGTGATGTATTGGGTCGTACGCACTACCCTTTGTAGTGCCTTGCGGTCGGAGGCCAAGCAGTTGCCATACCAGGCAGTGACGCAACCAGTCAGGATGCTCTCGATGTTGCAGCTGTAGAACCTTCTGAGGACCCATGCCAAATCTTTTTAGTTCCCTAAGGGGCAATAGGCATTGCCCCTCTTCACGACTGTCTTGGTGTGTTTGGACCATGATAGTTTGTTGATGTGTACACCATGGAACTTGACTCTCTCAACCTGCTCCACTACAGCCCTGTCGATGAGAATGGGGGTGTGTTCGGTCCTCCTTTTCCTGTAGTACACAATCATCTCCGTCTTGGTTATGTTGAGGGATAGGTTGTTATTCTGGCACCACCCGGCCAGGTCTCTGACCTCCTCCCTATAGGCTGTCTTGTTGTCAGTGAACAGGCCACTGTTTGGTCGTCTGCAAACTTAATGATGGTGTTTGAGTCGGGCCTTGCCACGCAGTCGTGGGTGAACAGGGAGTACAGGAGGGGACTGAGCATGCACCCCTGAGGGGCTCCAGTGTTGAGGATCAGCGTGGCAGATGTGTTGCTACCTACCCTCACCACCTGGGTGTGGTCCGTCAGGAAGTCCAGGATCTAGTTACAGAGGGAGGTGTTTAGTCCCAGGATCCTTAGCTTAATGATGAGCTTTGAGGGTACTATGGGGAACGCTGAGCTGTAGCCACTGAATAGCGTTCTCACGTAGGTGTTCCTTTTGTCCAGGTGGGAAAGGGCAGTGTGGAGTGCAATAGAGATTGCATTATCTGTGGATCTGTTGGGGTGGTATGCAAATTGGAGTGGGTCTAGAGTTTCTGGGTTAATGGTGTTGATGTGAGCCATTACCAGCTGCTCAAAGCACTTCATGGCTACGGTCGTGAGTGCTACGGGCCTGTAGTCATTTAGGCAGGTTGCCTTCGTGTTTTTGGGCACAGGAACTATGGTGGTCTGCTTGAAATATGTTGGTATTACAGACTCGATCAGGGACAGGTTGAAAATGTCAGTGAAGACACTTGCCAGTTGGTCAGCACATGCCTGGAGCACACATCCTGGTAATCCGTCTGGCCTTGTGAATGTTGACCTGTTGAAAGGTCTTACTCACGTCGGCTACAGTTTGTGCTCTCATGCATGCCTCAGTGTTGCTTGCCTTGAAGCAAGCATAGAAGTGATTTAGCTTGTCTGGTAGGCTCGTGTCACTGGGCAGCTCGCGGCCTTTGTAGTCTGTAATAGTTTGCAAGCCCTGCCACATAAGACAAGCTTTGGCGCCGGTGTAGTATGATTCAATCTTAGCTCTGTATTCGCACTTTGCCTGTTTGATGGTTCGTCGGAGGGCATAGCAGGATTTCTTATAAGCTTCCGGGTTAGAGTCCCGCACCTTGAAAGCGGCAGCTCTACCCTTTAGCTCAGTGCGAATATTGCCTGTAATCCATGGCTTCTGGTTGGGATATGTACGTACAGTCACTGGAGAAGACGTCCTTGATGCACTTATTGATAAAGCCAGTGACTGATGTGGTGTACTCCTCAATGCAATCAGTCTGTGATAGCAAAACAGTCCTGTAGTTTAGCATCTGCTTCATCTGACCACTTTTTTTTATTGACTGAGTCACTGGTGCTTCCTGCTTTGATTTTTACTTGTAAGCAGGAATCAAGAGGATAGAATTGTGGTCAGATTGACCAAATTGAGGGTGAGGGAGAGCTTTGTACGCATCTGTGTGTGGAGTACAGGTTATCTAGTTTTTTAATTTTTTTATCCCTCTGATTTTGCATTTAACAGGTTGATTGAGATTAGGTAAAACTGATTAAGTTTCTCTGCATTAAAGTCTCCGGCCACTAGGAGCTCCGCCTCAGGGTGAGTGGTTTCCTGTTTGCTTATTTCCTTATACAGCTGACCAATTGCGGTCTTAGTGCCAGCATCCATCTGTGGTGGTAAATAAACAGCCACGAAAAGTATAGATGAAACTGTAGACCAAACGATTTGCCAAGAGTTATTATAAAATACTCTACTTCAGGTGAGCAAATTCTAGAGACTTCCTTAGATTTCGTGCACCAGCTGTTTGCAAATATGCACAGACACCCCACCCCTTCATCTTACCGGACGGAATGTGCTGTTCTATCTAGCCGGTGCAGCTTATATCCTGCTAGCTGAATATCCATGTCATCATTCAGCAACGTTTCCGTGAAACATAAACTGTTACAGTTTTTGATGTCCCGTTGGTAGGATATTCGTGATCGTACCTCGTCTAATTTATTGTCCAATGATTGTACGTTGGTGAGTAATATTGACGGTAACTGCAGCTTTCCCACTCGCCTTTTGCGTATCCTTACGAGGCACCCCACTCTGTGTCCTCTGTACCTGCGTCTTTCTCTTGCTATTAACGGGGATGTTAACAGTATGTCCTGCTTGTTGAATATTTTTTTTTGTCTAATCCGAGGTGAGTGATCGCTGTCCTGATACGGTGGCAGAAACATTATGTACAAAATAAGTTACAAATAAGGCACAAAAAAAACACATACTAGCACAATTGGTTCGGCGCCCGTAAAACTGCTGCCATTTCTTCCGGCGCCATTTTAAAGTGTGGCGCCATTTTAAAACAACCTCATTGATGGGGCTCTAGGGGAGCAGGTCGAGAGCTTCGAGATCCTCTGCGTTAACACGGTCCACACACACAGTTGTAAAGAGGGCACGTCAGCACCTCTTCCCCCTCAGGAGGCTGAAAATATTTGGCATGGGCCCTCAGAGAGATTAGGGCCTGCCCACTTTATCTCCATATTAGATCTGACCAAGGGGTACTGGTAGATACCCCTGACAGAAGCTGCCAAAGAAAAGTTGTCTATCGCGTCCTTCTGTTCGGGGGGGCACAGAGCTCCATGAGTATCCAGCAGCCTAACTGGCTGACATAATCATTCATAGTTCAGAATGGACCACCATGGACCACCATATCATGGCTGGATGCAGTCTTGAGGGCCCTTACGAGAGGCCAGCTTCATGGCCAACCCCAGAAAATACAGGCTTGGCCTAAATGAGGCTGAATATCTGGGCTACACGATTGGCCGGGGGAGCGTCTAACCTCTGCAGCGGAAGGTGGAGGCTATTTCAACCTGGCCGAAGCCCACCACAAAGAAGCAGGTAAACTTTCCTTTGGTTGGTGGAGTATTATCAACGGTTTATTCCCCAGTTTGTCACAACTGCTGCCCCTCTCCATGACATGACCAGACAACGCCTGCCCCACCACGTCACTCGGACCAGGCTTTCTCGACCCTGCAGCAGGCTCTGTGTGTGGAACTGGTACTCGTCACTCCCAACTTTCAGGAGCCCTTTGTGGTCCGTACCAATGCCTCAGAGGTGTGCCTTGGCGCCGTGCTGTTTCAGATTCGAGGTGGCAAGGAGCATCCCGTGACATACATCAGCCGTAAGTTACTCAAACATGAGAAACTATTCGACCCGAGAACAATTGTCTGTCTATAAAATGGGCCTTAATGGAGCTCAAGTACTATGTACTGGGGAGGAAATTTACCTTCATGTAGATCATGCCCACCTCAAATGGATGGCCATGCCCAAAGATGGTAATGCCTGCGTCACTAGATGGTTTTTGGAGTTGCAAGCCTTTAACTTTATCGTGGAGCACAGGTCCGGGAAATCCCATTGGAATGCCGATGCCCTGTCCAGGAGGGATGCAATGGGCCACCATTGTTCCTGTTCCCAAGAAAGCTAAGGTAACTGAGCTAAATGACTATCGCCCTGTAGCACTCACTTCTGTCATCATAAAGTGCTTTGAGAGACTAGTCAAGGATCATATCACCTCCACCCTAGACCCACTCCAATTTGCTTACCGCCCCAATAGATCCACAGACGACGCAATCGCCGACCCCCACCCTGTGCAACTGGGTCCTGGACTTTGACAGGCCACCCCCAGGTGGTGAGTGTAGGAAACATCACCCCGCTGATCCTCAACACTGGGGCCCCACAAGGGTGCGTTCTCAGCCCTCTCCTGTACTCCCTGTTCACCCATGACTGTGTGGCCATGCACGCCTCCAACTCAATCATCAAGTTTGCAGACGACACTACAGTGGTAGGCTTGATTACAAACAAAGAGCGCCTACATGGAGGAGGTGAGGGCCCTTGGAGTGTGGTGTCAGGAAAATAACCTCCCACTCAATGTCAACAAAACAAAGGAGATGATTGTGGCCTTCAGGAAACAGCAGAGGGAGCACCCCCCCATCCACATTGACGGGACAGTAGTGGAGAAGTTGGAAAGTTTTAAGCTCCTCGGTGTACACATCATGGACAAACTGAAATGGTCCACCCACACAGACAGTGGTGAAGGCGGCACAACAGCGGCTCTTCAACCTCAGGAGGCTGAAGAAATTCGGCTTGTCACCAAAAACCCTCACAAACGTTTACAGATGCACAATCGAGAGTATCCTGTCGGGCTGAATCACTGCCTGGTACGGCAATTGCTCCACCCACAACCGTAAGGCTCTCCAGAGGGTAGTGTGGTCTGCACAACACATCACCGGGGGCAAACTACCTGCCCTCCTGGATACCTACATCACCCGATGTCACAGGAAGGCCAAAAAGATCAAGGACAACCACACAAGCCACTGCCTGTTCACCCCACTATCATCCAGAAGGCGAGGTCAGTACAGGTGCATCAAAGCGGGGACCGAGAGACAGAGGCTGTTTTTCAATCGCAAGGCCATCAGACTGTTAAACAGCCATCAATAACATTGAGTGGCTGCTGCCAACATACTGACTCAAATCTCTAGCCACTTTAATAAATGTACCACTAGTCACTTTAAACCATGCCACTTTATATAATGTTTACATACTCATATGTATATACTGTACTCTATACCATCTACTGCATCTTGCCTATGCTGCACGGCCATCGCTCATCCACATATTTATATGTACATATTCTTATTCATCCCTTTACAGTTGTGTATAAGGTAGTTGTTGTGAAATTGTTAGATATTACTGCACTATCGGAACTAGAAGCACAAGCATTTCGCTACACTTGCATTAACATCTGCTAACCATGTGTATGTGACCAATAAAATTTGATTTAGTTGATCGACAGCCCACCAGAAGGCTATGAGCTTGAGGTGTATGTGGCAACCTGGGGGCCAGGAGGGAGCTGAGAAGGACCTTGGTCAGCTCCAGAGTGCTAGAGAGCCCAAGGGGAGTCGGCACCATGGACAGCTCTACAGGCACCAACTGGGGCTGGTGTCAACACCAATACTACCCTGTCCAGGTGCTGCAATCAATTGGCACCTGGAATTGGTCTCACCTGTCCCCCGTTTCTCCAAATGGGTATAAGTAGAGGTGCAGTTACTCTGGCACTTGGGCAGACAGGCAGAGGGTAAGCTTAGACTTCAGAAGAACCGGCGTGCGTATGATGGGCACCTCGATCAGACGCCAAAGAAGATACTAGGCAATGTTTGACTCGTCTGTCTCTCGCTCTCCCTTTTCTTTGGGCCAAAGGAAGAGGACCCATTCCCGGGCAGCAACACCCCTGGTGCAAGTATTGAAACCCCAGACTCATCGCTCTCTGTTTTGTTCATTAACACTGACGGTCCAAGGAGCCGCCACGCCAGACAGTGACTCACCCTCACCCGTATTTCTCACCAACCTTTATTAAAGATAAACTTTTGTTTGAGCATCACAAAACGGTCTCCCGCTGTCTTATTTAATTGGGAGTTTCACCTCGTGACCCCTGGGCTGCCACAATACATTCAGTAACATAATAAGACTATTCCTGAAAAGTGTGGGGTCAGTGCAACATCAGACCAAACAATTACAAGGGTTTGAGTCAGGACTAACTGGTGTATTTGGAACACAACCTTGCATCCCCAGCCATCACACACTTACTGTTTACTCAAGCCAAAAAGCGGTTAATTTATGAATCTCAATCTGGGTCAGGTGGGCATGACTTGAAAGCTTGTCCAATTGTCAACATGACTAGCTAAGTTATAAAATACAATCTTTATGTTAGGCTTTCACAAGGCAATTGAGAGAAACGCATTGTATTTTTGGTGCGCATAGAATGGAATCATGAGTGCATTCAGATGCGTGCATTCACTGGTGTTTGGCTTGCTTGCGCTGTTTTATTATAATCATCAGTCTCATCTTTAAAAATACATTTAGTCTTCTTTTATTTACAGCATTCCCCTTACTCAGACAAACCATTAGCAAAAGTTGCCCAATTGCCAGGAAAGATGGGGCCAACTTCTTATTGCGCATGGTGCTTAAGTTCAGAATGGCTGTCAGTCAAACCCATACAGAGCTGTGAAGTGCAGAATTGGAGCTCTGATATGTGTAAGCATGTTACAGTACAGGCATTATATTCTAATTTAGACGCTTTATTAGGGCCGTTTTTCAAACCGTATACCATACCCTTTTTGTCTCCACTCTCAAAATTGATGGAGAGCAGACCCTACTAAAGCGGGAGTATCAATTCTGGCAAATGTATTCTCAATTTCTGTCGTACATGGCAGCATTTTAGCCACAGAATGTTGTGCTGTCTGTGTGTAAAATAAATAAATTCACATTTTATATTGGCAACTTGTTCTCATTCTAAGAAATAAACATATTCTTATACAGGTACAGTAGGCCACTTGAAGCATCTTAACAAAGTGGACAGGCTAGTATGCTGTTCAAACAGTTGAAGACCGACAGGAAGGTTTTCGTCAGTTCTACTTTGTTAGCTAGCAAATAGTTGGCTAGACTTGAAATATAAAGATTAGCTGGCTACGTAAAAGCTTGAGAGCTTGTTTGAGACGTGTGTCCCCGTCAGTGTCCCCGTCAAATCCCCGTCATTCGCAGACCGAGATATCGGAAATGTTGGTCGTGGTGCCTTGTAAGGATCTGACGGCGAGTGAGTAATCCTCCTCTACCATCAGTCCTATTAACCAAAGTGCAATCATTGAATAACAAAATGGATGAGCTCCGATCAAGAAGGAGCGGGACTCTAACCCAGACACTTATAAGAAATCCTGCTATGCCCTCTGACGAAACAACATCAAAGCGTCAATACAGGACTAAGATTGAATCGTACTACACTGGCTCCGACGCTCGTCGGATGTGGCAGGGCTTGCAAACGATTTACGGACTACAAAGGGAAGCACAGCCGAGAGCTGCCCAGGGACATGAGCCTACCAGATGCGATAAATAACTTCTATGCTTGCTTCGAGGCAAATAACACTGAAGCATGAATGAGAGCATCAGCTGTTCTGGATGACTGTGTGATCACGCTTTCCGTAGCCGACGTGAGTAAGACCTTTTAAACAGGTCAACATTCACAAGGCCGCAGGGCCAGACGGATTACCAGGACGTGTACTCCGAGCATGCGCTGACCAACTGGCAGGTGTCTTCACTGACATTTTCAACCTGTCCCTGACTGAGTCTGTAGTACCAACATGTTTCAAGCAGACCACCATAGTTCCTGTGCCCAAGAACACGAAGGCAACCTGCCTAAATGACTACCGACCCATGGCACTCACGTCTGTAGCCATGAAGTGCTTTGAAAGGCTGGTAATGGCTCACATCAACACCATTATCCCAGAAACCCTACACCCACTCCAATTTGCATACCACCCCAACAGATCCACAGATAATACAATCTCTATTGCACTCCACACTGCCCTTTCCCACCTGGACAAAAGGAACACCTACGTGAGAATGCTATTCAGTGACTACAGCTCAGCGTTCACCATAGTACCCTCAAAGCTCATCACTAAGCTAAGGACCCTGGGACTAAACACCACCCTCTGCAACTGGATCCTATACTTCCTGACGGGTCGCCCCCTCAGGTGGTAAGGGTAGGTAAAAACACATCTGCCATGCTGATCCTCAACACAGGGGCCCCTCAGGGGTGTTTTGCTCAGTTCCCTCCTGTACTCCCTGTTCAACCATGACTGCATGGCCAAGCACAACTCCAACGACATCAAGTTTGCTGACGACATAAGTGGTAGGCCTGATCACCGACAACGACGAGACAGCCTATAGGGAGGAGGTCAGAGACCTGGCACTGTGGTACCAGGATAAACGCACCCTCAACATGATCAAGATTAAGGAGATGATTGTGGACTACAGAAAAAGGAGGACCGAGCATGCTCCCATTCTCATCGACAGGGCTGTAGTGGAATAGGTTGAGAGCTTCAAGTTCCTTGGTGTCCACATCACCAACAAACTATCATGGTCCAAACACACTAAGACAGTTGTGAAGAGGGCACGACAATGCCTATTCCCCCTCCAGGAGACTGAAAAGATTTGGGATGGGGTCCTCAGATCCTCAAAGTTATACAGCTGCACCATCGAGCGCGTCCTGACTGGTTGCATCACTGCCTGGTATGGCAACTGCTCGGACTCCGACCGCAAGGCACTACAGAGGGTAGTGCATACGACCCAGTACATCATTGAGGCCAAGCTTCCTGCCATCCAGGACCTCTATACCAGACAGGAAGGCCCCAAAAAAGCTTCTACTCCCAAGCCGTAAGACTCCTCAACAGCTAATGAAATGGCTACCCAGAGTATTTGCAAAGTACCTTGTGAATATGCTGGAGGAAACCGGTACAAAAGTATCTATAGCCACAGAACCTGAAAGGCCGCTCAGCAAGGAAGAAGCCACTGCTCCAAAACTGCCATAAAAAAGCCAGACTACGGTTTGCAACTGCACATGGGGACAAAGATCGTACTCTGGTCTGATGAAACAAAAATAGAACTGTTTGGCCATAATGACCATCATTATGTTTGGAGGAAAAAAGGGGAGGCTTGCAAGCCGAAGAACACCATACCAACCGCGAAGCACAGGGGTGGCAGCAACATGTTGTGGGGGTGCTTTGCCTCAGGAGGGACTGGTGCACTTCACAAAATAGATGGCATCATGAGGGAAAATGGTGAATATATTGAAGCAACATCTCAAGACATCAGTCAGGAAGTTAGAGCTTGGTCGCAAATGGGTCTTTCAAATGGACATTGACCCCAAGCATACTTCCAAAGTTGTGGCAAAATGGCTTAAGGACAACAAAGTCAAGGCATTGGAGTGGCCATCACAAAGCCCTGACCTCAGTCCCATAGAACATCTTTGGTCAGAACTGAAAAAGCGTGTGTGAGCAAGGAGGCCTACAAACCTGACTCAGTTACACCAGCTCTGTCAGGAGGAATGGGACAAAATTCACCCAACTTATTGTGGGAAGCTTGTGGAAGGCTATCTGAAAAGTTTGACCCAAGTTAAACAATTTAAAGGCAATGCTACCAAATACTAATTGAGTGCATGTAAACTTCTGACCCACTGGGAATGTGATGAAAGAAATAAAAGCTTAAATAAATAATTTTCTCTACTATTATTCTGACATTTCACATTCTTAAAATAAAGTGGTGATCCTAACTGACCTAAGACAGGGAATTTTTACTAGGATTAAATGTCAGGAATTGTGAAACTGAGTTTAAATGTATTTGGCTAAGGTGTATGTAAACTTCCGACTTCAACTGTAGGTACATTGTTTACCTAGCTAGCAAGCTATAGGTCTTAAGCTAAAGTGTGATGTTAGCTAGCTAGCTTTTGTTAGCTGTCTGGCTCCCTAGCTGACATTATTTGTTTCCCAGAGCCGTGTGCTGTTCTAGTTAGAGCCTAATGTTAGCTAGCTAACATTGAACATGGTTGGTTAGCTCTCAGCACTGTGGCATTGTTGGCACTTTATTGTTTAACTAGCTAACGTTGCGTGACGTGTGTACAACACCTGTTGAATATGGCTGGTGTCGGTAAACTTCTGCAAAACAGCGTAATGAAATTGTTGCCAGCAGAGCTGGTTCAGCTGTTTTCATTTTATCCAGAGTTTAAACAAATAATCGGCCAGTGCGTCAAGTGTGCGCCTCGAGAGTGACACGAGATGGGTGAGGTTAAAGCTTAGGGTGAAGGTGTGAACGATGCCGAATGGGTGTCGGTAGACAAAGAAGAGCTCTTCACTAGATAGCAAAACATTCAAAGGTAATTTTCTCAAAATTGAGTTTACAAATTGATCAACTTTCAAAGCAAAATTACTTTCCCATTGTTCCTCAAATACAGTGTATGATATACCATTTTGTAGCTGTTCTGAGTCTCTACTTTTATATAATGTAAAAAACCATTTCAAATGTTGCTTCATAAGACTGAATCCAGGTGGTGAGTCATCCAAACTCAGCAAAAAAAGAAACGGCCCTTTTTCAGGACCCTGTCTTTCAAAGATGATTTGTAAAAATCCAAATATCTTCACAGATCTTCATTGTAAAGGGTTTAAACACTTTCCCATACTTGTTCAATGAACCATAAACAATGAACATGCACCTGTGGAACGATCAATAAGACACTACCAGCTTACAGACGGTAGGCAATTAAGGTCACAGTCATGAAAACTTAGGACACTAAAGAGGCCTTTCTACGGACCCTGGAAAAACACCAAAAGAAAGATGCCCAGGGTCCCTGCTCATCTGCGTGAATGTGCCTTAGGCATGCTGCAAGGAAGGCATGAGGACTGCATATGTAGCCAGGGCAATAAATTGCAATGTCTGTACTGTGAAACGCCTAAACAGCACTACAGGGAGACAGTGGCAAACCATTGTCCTCGCAGTGGCAAACCATGTGTAACAACACCTGCACAGGATCGGTACGTCCGAACATCACACCTGCGGGATAGGTACAGGATGGCAACAACAACTGCCCGAGTTACACCAGGAACGCACAATCCCTCCGGTGCTCAGACTGTCTGCAATAGGCTGAGAGAGGCTGGACTGAGGGCTTGTAGGCCTGTTGTAAGGCAGGTCCTCACCAGACATCACCGGCAACAACGTCGCCTATGGGCACAAACCCACCGTCGCTGGACCAGACAGGACTGGCAAAAAGTGCTCTTCACTGACGAGTCACGGTTTTGTCTCAACAGGGGGGATGGTCAGATTCGTGTTTATCGTCGAAGGAATGAGCGTTACACGAGGCCTGTACTCTGGAGCGGGATTGAGGGGGAGCGGTCCGTCATGGTCTGGGGCGGTGTGTGTCAGCATCATTGGACTGAGCTGGTTGTCATTGCAGGCAATCGCAACGCTGTGCGTTACAGGGAAGACATCCTCCTCTCATGTGGTACCCTTCCTGCAGGCTCATCCTGACATGACCCTCCAGCATGACAATGCCACCAGCCATACTGCTCGTTCTGTGCGTGGTTTCCTGCAAGACAGGAATGTCAGTTTTCTGCCATGGCAAGCGAAGAGCCCGGTTCTCAATCCCATTGAGCATGCCTGGCCCCCCCCCCCCCTCTAGAAATGTCCAGGAACTTGCAGGTGCCTTGGTGGAAGAGTGGGGTAACATCTCACAGCAAGAACTGGCAAATCTGGTGCAGTCCATGAGGAGGCGATGCACTGCAGTATTTAATGCAGCTGGTGGCCACACCAGATACTGACTGTTACTTTTGATTTTGACCCCACCCCCTTTGTTCAGGGACACATTATTCAATTTCTGTTAGTCACATGTCTGTGGAACTTGTTCCGTTTATGTCTGTTGTGTAAATATTTGTATGAAAATAAGATTCAGCATGTTAAGTTTGCTGAAAATAAATGCAGTTGACAGAGGACTTTTCTTTTTTTGCTGCGTTTATATCATTAATCGACCATGAATTGGAAAAAATCTATGTTTTTTACGCCATATTGCCCAGCCCCAATTTAGAGACTGTAAAACAACATGGGTTGTTTTGGAGACATCGATATAACTGTTCCATTAGGTTCTCAGAACTAATTAGAACTGCCTTTTCCTTGAATTTGCTACAAGGGATTGATAGACAGGCAAGTTTAATCAAATTAGTAATGGCACAAGGTACACTGTGTGTGTACACACTATGCCTTGGAAGGTAGTCACATGATCTGTTTGCATTTCCCACTAATACTATATATTTGGATTGTCTCCCAACCAAATCAAATTGTCTTTCTGGACTACAATAGTTAATTTTGTTTGAACTTGAATGCATTTGGACTTGATGGTTCCAAGCTGATGTGTTATTTGAATGGGGGCTGCTTTCTCCAAGGTAAACCATGAATAGCGTAGATTACATGACGTAAAACATTGGTAATAGCTTATGAAAAGGGTATCCACCCACCCACGCAGCCAGCCAGGCCCCGTTGCCTAATGCAACTGTTGGGAATCAATGCGCAGCGCAGTGGCCAGATTAAGACGTGTTCTCTGTACAGTTGGGATCAGCCTGTCCCAAACTCCCTGCCTCTCCCTTAAAGCCAGCTTGGGCTGAAAATAAGATTAGAGTGTGGAGAGACAGCTTAGTGACCTGGACTAAGATACATCAGCCATCCCTCATCTCTGAGTGGCACAGGATCAAGCAGACTGGCTGGGGATGGGTTGGCTCAGAGATGGAGTTGGGGTTAAGAGCAGTAAACCCCTCTACTCAGCCTTTACATACAAGCATATGCTAATGTAGGCTTGGGCGATATACCGTACCGTATACTGGGGTATTTGGAAATAGACACAGGATGTTTGTGCAGTACCGTTTAATTTTTGTTTTTAAATCAATACATTTTTATATTTGTTGCTACTTTTACATTTTTTTAAGTTTATTTTTTATTTTTTAAGTACGCTATACAAAAATTTAAACACAAAATGTAATGTCTTGGTCCCATGTTTCATGAGCTCAAAATAAAAGATCTCAGATGTTCCATATGCACAAAAAGCCTATTTCTCTCATGTTGTGCACATTTGTTTACATCCCTGTTAGTGAGCATTTCTCCTTTTCCAAGATAATCCATCCACCTGACAGGTGTGGCATATCAAGAAGCATGATCATTACACAGGTACACCTTGTGCTGGGGACAATAAAAGGCCACTCCAAAACGTGCAGTTTTGTCACGCAACACAATGCCACAGATGTTTGGAGGGAGCGTGCAGTTGGAATGCTGACTGTAGGAATGTCCACCAGAGCTGTTGCCATATGGAGAAATGAACATTCAATTATCATAAGCCGGGGCCAACATTGTTTTAGAGAATCTGGCATTACGTCCAACCGACCTCACAACCATAGACCCCGTTCATGGCTTTGTGTGGGCGAGCGGTTTACTGATGACCATGTTGTGAACGGAGTGTCCCGTGGTGGGGCTATGGTATGGGTAGGCACAAGCTACAGACAACAAACATAATTGCATTTTATTGATGGCAATTGGAATGCACAGATACTGTGACGAGATCCTGAGGCCCATTTTTTTTTTTAATTTATGTGATCAACAAAGGCATATCTGTATTAGAGGTCGACCGATTAATCGGAATGGCCGATTAATCGGAATGGCCGATTTCAAGTTTTCATAACAATCGGAAATCGGTATTTTTGGGCGCCAATCTTTATTTTTTAAGTAAAAAAAATTACACCTTTTATTTAATCTTTATTTAACTAGGCAAGTCAGTTAAGAACACATTCTTATTTTCAATGATGGCCTAGGAACGTTCTGCCTCGTTCAGGGGCAGAACGACAGATTTTTAACCCTGTCAGCTCGAGAGTTCAGCCACAAAAGCAAGCCATACAGTTACCCGCTAAATTGTGGAGTCAACAAAAGTCATAAATAGCATTATAAATCTTCACTTACCTTTGCTGATCTTCGTCGGAATGCACTCCCAGGACTCCCACTTCCACAAGAAATGTTCGGTAATGTCCATCATTTATGTCCAAATAGCTACTTTTGTTAGCGCGTTTGGTAAACAAATCCAAAGTCACGAAGCGCGTTTACTAAAAGCAGACGAAATGTCCAAAAGTTCCGGAACAGTCAGTAGAAACATGTCAAACGATGTATTGACTCAATCTTTAGGATGTTTTTAACATAAATCTTCAATAATGTTCCAACCGGAGAATGCGATAGAACAGAGCTCGCTCTCACATGAACGCGCATGGTCAGCGCATGTTCAGCTCATGATAGACTTTACTCAATCCCCTCTCCTTCGGCCCCACTTCACAGTAGAAGCATCAGACAAGGTTCTAAAGACTGTTGACATCTAGTGGAAGCCCGTGTGGCTCAGTTGGTAGAGCATGGCGCTTGCAACGCCAGGGCTGTGGGTTCATTCCCCACGGGGGGACCAGGATGAATATGTATGAACTTTCCAATTTGTAAGTCGCTCTGGATAAGAGCGTCTGCTAAATGACTTAAATGTAAATGTAATGTAAATGAAGCCGTAGGAAGTGCAAACTGACCCATATCCCACTGTGTATTCGATAGGCGATGAGTTGAAAACCTACAAACCTCAGATTTCCCACTTCCTGGTTGGATTTTCTTCTCAGGTTTTTCTCTGCCATATGAGTTCTTTTATACTCACAGACATCATTTAAACAGTTTTAGAAACTTCAGAGTGTTTTCTATACAATACTACTAATAATATGCATATATTAGCAACTGGGACTGAGGAGCAGGCAGTTTACTCTGGGCACCTTTTCATCCAAGCTACTCAATACTGCCCCTGCAGCCATAAGAAGTTAAACGGGTTAAATCTCCAGTTCCAAGGAAGAGGGAAAACGGTCCTGGACATGGAGAAAACTTGAGGCCTTTACTAGAAGCTTGAGTTGTTAGATTTGGACTTGTCATCTGAAAGGCTACTGCACTTCAGGACACTGAAGAAATGACAGGCAATTGTAAGTAGGCCTAAAAATCCCTCTTCTATTAAGTAATATTTTTTTTTTTCTTGTGAAAGATGCTGTTCAGCCTCATAGCCAGTTAAATGATTTAATATAGGTTTAGGCTCGGAAGAAATAGTCTGGTGAATTACTTGACTGGTGTATAAAAAAAAAAATTCTCCATCTGTTGCTGTTCAACACTTGCATAACCAGTTATATTCTCTGTACCAGGCACTGTTCACCTCCTATTGATTGCGCTGCGATTGCGGCTTTACGTTTCAGCACCACAAAATGGTCCACTGCCTGCCTTATTAGTTGACTGTCTTCGGCATTCTCTCTCCTCATGAATGATAATTTTTCATTCATTTTGGGAGCTTTGGGGGGCCACATAATATTGCTGGCGGGACAGGTTTGGGGAACCCTGCACTATATATACAAAAGTATGTAGACACCCCTTCAAATGACTGGATTTGGCTATTTCAGCCACATTGTTGCTGACAGGTGTATAAAATTGAGCACACAGCCATGCAATCTCCATAGACAAACATTGGCAATAGAATGGCCTTACTGAAGAGCTCAGTGACTGTCAACGTGGCACCGTCTTCCAACAAGTCATTTCGCCAAATTTCTGCCCTGCTAGAGCTACCCCGGGTCAACTGCAAGTGCTGTTATTGTGAAGTGGAAACGTCTAGGAGCAACAACGGCTCAGCCGCGAAGTTGTAGTCCACACAAGCTCACAGAGCGGGACGGCCGAGTGCTGAAGCGTGTAGTGCTTTAAAATCGTCTGTCCTCGGTTGCAACACTCCCTACCGAGTTTCAAACTGCTTCTGGTAGCAAAGTCAGCACAAGAACTGTTCGTCAGGGGAGCTTCATGAAATAAGTTTCCATGGACGAGCAGCCGCACACAAGCTTGATCACCATGCGCAATGCCAAGCGTCGGCTGGAGTGGTGTAAAGCTTGCCACCATTGGACTCTGGAGCAGTGGAAACGCGTTCTCTGGAGTGATGAATTACGCTTCACCATCTGGCAGTCTGATGGATAAATCTGGATTTGGCAGATGCCAAGAACACGACCTGCCTGATGCAGAGTGCCAACTGTAAAGTTTGGAGGAGGAATAATGGTCTGGGGCTGATTTTCATGGTTCGAGCTAGGCCCCTTAATTCCAGTGAAGGGAAATCTTAACGCTACAGCATTCAGTGCTTTTTGAAAGTATTCAGACCCCTTCACTTTTTTCACATTTTGTTACGTTGCAGCCTTATTCTAAAATGTATTAAATGTCGCCCCCCCCATCAATCTACACACAATACCCCATAATGACAAAGTAAAAACAGGTTTTTGGAAATTTTGGCACATTTATTAAAAATAAAAAACTATCACATTTCCATAAGTATTCAGACCCTTTAATCAGTACTTTGTTGAAGCACCTTTGGCAGCAATTACAGCTGTGAGTCTTCTGAGGATGAGGCTACAAGCTTGGTATTTGTTCTGAGTGGCATAATTGACAGATTCTGCCTGCTCAGGGACAGTGTTAATCTTTTTTTTAATTGGATCTTCGTAATTTTCACTTGCCTTGCATATATTTTTCATATTAATTTCATGTATGGCGCCTGGCACCAGATTTGACTGAAGAGACGTTGCAGGCTTTCCGTCCTCGCTCATGTTCCACTTGTTTGTGTTTATCCGACAGCGATTATATTGTCCTCATACCTTATCCTCTTTTCCGTAGTGCTTGGCTTTGGGTTCATTTCTCTGACACCATGTTAATGTGAATAACTCTCGTCGGAGAGTTAGATGAGATGCAAGCATAATCCTTTACTCAGGTGTTACCGGTCACGACATCTTAATCAGACAATCATAATGCACCTGTTTATCTATCCTAGATAGGTGCCCCCACTAGCGCCATCTCAGGATTGGCCTAATGCCGTTATCTCAACACTGACCAATGCCCTTCTTCCCCATTTGGCCGGGCGACCAGCTTTAGGAAGAGTCTTGGTGGTTCCAAACTTCTTCAATTTAAGAATGATGGAGGCCACTGTGTTCTTGGGAAATTTTAATGCTGCAGACATTTTTTGGTACCCTTCCCCAGATTTGTGCCTCGACACAATCCTGTCTCGGAACTCTATGTACAATTCCTTCAACCGGTTGGGCGTACTGCCAGATTCTCTAAAACGACGTGGAAGGCGGCTTATGGTAGAGAAATTAACATTCAATTCTCTGGTGGACATTCCTGCAATCAGCATGCCAATTGCACGCTCCCTCAAAACATGAGACATTGTGGCATTGTGTTTTGTGATAAAACGGCACATTTTAGATTGGCCTTTTATTGTCAGCACAACGTGCACCTGTGTAATGATCATGCTGTTTAATCAGCTTCTTGATATCCCACACCTATCAGCTGGATGGACCAATTATCTTGGCAAAGAAGAAATGCTAACTAACAGGGATGTTAACAAATTCGTGCACAAAATAATAAGCTTTTTGTGCGTATGGAACATTTCTGGGATCTTTTATTTCAGCTCATGAAACATGCGACCAACATTTTACATGTTGCATTTATATTTTTGTTCAGTGTAAATAGCACAACAGGAGAAAGCGGGAGCAGGTCCAGAGTCCACCTGTGTATTGACAGGGGTCGTGTTATATATTGAAAGTCACATTTAGTTTTTGCTTCAATAGAGTGATCAGGGATGTGCAACTATAGTTCTTTCACAGAAAATACGTTAGTGCATCACATTCGGCAGACAATTGCTTCATTGTCATCAGATGACAACAGAAGTGAAACACTATTTGGCTGTCAGCCACACAAGTAAATGCGCTTACAATGAAAAAGCAAGGTATTTTTTGCAAAATTAGATGCATGGCCATCATATTTCATCATAGAAAGAATGTAACCAGCTACATTTCCTAATATTTTGCTTAAAGTTAATCTTGCATTTTACCAGAAAAAAGTAGGCTGGACTCACTGAAGTGTAGCTTTTCTCCAGGTACATCAGAGTGCTGTCTTTTGATAGAATGCCCGTTCCTGAATTCTCATCCAAGTGGAGAGGTGCAACTGAAGCACAATTTGTTTGCTGACCCAAAATTACAATAAGAAGCATTTTAGATCTGCGTTTACTTTTACAGCAAGGTATTTCTTGTATGTTTTTTTATTTTTCTTGCTTGGGAAAAACAAATAATTTCTGTTAGGGCAACCCCTGAGTTTAACTTACTAGTTATCTAAGTAAGTGACCGAATTAGTACGGTCACGGGGCATCATTTTGTGGTAACGTCTGTGAGAAGTCATAACCCTTTTTGATGAGTTATCTGTACAGCTGCAACTGCAGCTTGATTTTTTGTGTTTTTTCTCCTCTCCGTTCTGGGCCCATCTGCTCCTTCTCCAAGCAGAGCAGGCAGACCTGTTGCCCTAGCAACTCCCAGACTCCACACAGACCGTGTGTACACACTACTGTTCTTTCTTCAGACAAGCATGTCAAAACTTTGTTCGTTTGCACAATGTCTCCCATTCACACTTGCTTGTAAATGTCCAAACTCACCAAAAATAACATTTGGTAGCTCCAAGGCATTCAGTTGTACAACTGACAAGGTACCCTTTCTGTTTCCTTTCCTACTTATATATGTATAACTTTATGAGCTGGATTGTTGGTCTTTGCAATTTGTTCATTTTCGTTTGCTCTCATTAGCATATTTAGCGAAGCCTCCATTGAAATTTGTGATTACTTGTGCTCATTTTGTTAGCATTCCCCCATTTTTACACTGCTGCTACTGTTTATTATCCATGCGTAGTCACTTTACCGCTACCTATATGGGCATACTTCAATTGCCTCGACTAACCTGTGCCCCCTCACATTGTACCGGTACCCCCTGACTCTGTACCGCTACCCCCTGTATATAGCCTCGCTACTGTTATTTAATTTTTGCTCCTTATTTGTTATTTTTCTTTATCTGCTTTATTGTTTACTTCAGTTTATTTTAGCAAATACTTAACCAACAATGCAGTTAAGAAAAATAAGTGTTAGGGGCTTGTAAGTATGCATTTCACTGTAAGGTCTACACCTGGCGCATGTGACAAATACAATTTTAATTGATTTAAATAGACGCCCAATGGGAATTTTTTTCCCCCTTGTGTACTAAGCTGGTAATGCCGTAAATCCTGGTGTGAGAGAAGGACGATAATGAGGATATAAAAATCTGGATACCGCCCAACCAAACCATATGTAAACACACTGTATGGACACGTGTGTTTAGGTGCACAGCATAGACTTCTTAAGACACACCTCACACAAACTTTATCCCACATACTCACATTATATGCATTCACACACTTGACACACACAAACACTCCCACTAATCTCTACAAATTATCACACACACACACAGTGAACTTACCCCCAACACGACAGGTTTCAAACTTATCTGCCCTGTTAAACTGTGGGAGAATTAAAGACTTAACCCCTCTACCGCCAACTGTCAGACTGTTGTCACACACGCTGTCAGTAATGGGATGTTTTTAATAAATTTCATCAGCAAGCTTTATCGAGACAGAGTAAATTAGTGTTTACAGTAAACAAGTAAACTATACTGTAACTCGTATCTTTGATTATGCCAGGTGTATGCATGTTCACTCTGACAGCTGCATATACAGCTGAAGTTTACACACACTTAGGTTGGAGTCAATAAAACTCGTTTTTCAACCACTTCACAAATTTCTTGTTAACAAACTATAGTTTTGGCAAGTCGGTTAGGACATCTACTTTGTGCGTGACACATACTTTTTCCAACAATTGTTTACAGACAGATTATTTCACTTATAATTCACTGTATCACAATTCCAGTGGGTCAGAAGTTTACATACACTAAGTTGACTGCCTTTAAACAGCTTGGGAAATTCCAGAAAATGATGTCATGGCTTTAGAAGCTTCTGATAGGCTAATTGATATCATGGGAAAATCAAAAGAAATTAGTTAAGACTTCAGAAAAACAGTTGTAGACCTCCAAGTCTGGTTTATCCTTGGGAGCAATTTCCAAACGCCTGAAGGTACCACGTTCATCTGTACAAAAGAGTACGCAAGTATAAACACCATGGGACCACGCAGCTGTCATACTGCTCAGGAAGGAGATGCGTTCTGTCTCCTAGAGATGAACGTACTTTGGTGCAAAAAGTGCAAATCAATCCCAGAACAACAGCAAAGGACCTTCTGAAGATGCTGGAGGAAACGGATACAAAAGTATCTCTATCCACAGTAAAATGAGTCCTATATCGACATAACCTGAAAGGCCTCTCAGCAAGGAAGAAGCCACTGCTCCAAAACCGCCATTAAAACAGCCAGACTACGGTTTGCAACTGCACATGGGGACAAAGATGGTACTTTTTGGAGAAAAGTCCTCTGGGCTGATGAAACAAAAATAGAACTGTTTGGCCATAATGACCATCATTATGTTTGGAGGAAAAAAGGGGAGGCTTGCAAGCTGAAGAACACCATCCCAACCGTGAAGCACGGGGGTGGCAGAATCATGTTGTGGGGGTGCTTTTCTGCAGGAGGGACTGGTGCACTTCACAAAATAGATGGCATCATGAGGAAGGATAATTGTGGATATATTTAAGGAACATCTTGACCTCAGTCGGGAAGTTAAAGCTTGGTCGCAAATGGGTCTTCCAAATGGACATTGACCCTAAGCATACTTCCAAAGTTGTGGCAAAATGGCTTAAGGACAACAAAGTCAAGGTATTGGAGTGGCCATCACAAAGCCCTGACCTCAATCCTATAGAAAATTTGTGGGCAGAACTGAAAAAGCATGTGCGAGCAAGGAGGCCTACACACCAGCTCTGTCAGGAGGATTGGGCCAGAATTCACCCAATTTATTGTGGAAGGCTACCCGCAGCGTTTGACCCAAGTTAAACAATTTAAAGACAATGCTACCAAATACGAATTGAGTGTCTGTAAACTGCTGACCCACTGGGAATGTGATGAAAGAAATAAAAGCTGAAATAAATCATTCTCTCTACTATTATTCTGACATTTCACATTCTTAAAATAGTGGTGATCCTAACTGACCTAAAACAGGGAATTTTTACTGGGATTAAATGTCAGGAAGTGTGAAACTGAGTTTCAATGTAGTTGGCTAAGGTGTATGTAAACTTCTGACTTCAACTGTATATGCATACAGAAAGTCTCCTCTGAGTAGTAAGGGCTAGTGAAACTACAGCACACTGTACAGTAGCTTTTGTTTTATGTATGTGTGCACTCTGCTGTAAGATTACCCTCATATGACCCTGTGTCAAGCGATTGATTGTGTTCCAGGTGTGTGTGGGGTCTGTCCATCACACCTGTTAAAAAAAAAAAAAAAAGCTTCTCACCATCAGGCAGCTGAATAGCCACCACTAGGCAGCTATCTGCTCCCCTGCCCCCTGGACTTCCTACCCCCACACCCCAACGGACATTTATCATTGTTACTGTCACAAATGTATTTATTATTATTTGTATTATTTTTTCATTCACTTCTGTTTTTGACCTGCACTGTTGTAGCACAGCAATTAAGAATGTCACTGTACTCTGCAATTACATCTGTGACCCTGTTCATGTGACTAATAAACTCCTCTCTCCTCAGTGGTGGCCTATTGACCTGTAAATCCCATGTGCCCGTGTCTCTCCAGCTCTGGAGTTGGATGGACAGACGGCTGAGCGTCAATAATGGCTGCCTACCCAGTACACCTGCAGCATATTCAGTGCCAATTGTAGAGAGGGGAATATTAGATGTTTGAACACAACATATTATGATAATAGCCTCTTATAGTCTGTAGCTAATATTTTCTATATCAGATAGGTAGGCAATGCTGTTGCTTTATTCTTCTCTCAGTTGTTGGTCTTGTCGACAACTTGCAAGCTGGTCTCTAAATGTAAAATAAGAGCACAGCGAAGTTCTTTGATTCTTACATCCCAAGGATGTTTGCTTTTCTGTGTACATTTTATTTTTGTGCAAAGTACATGTTTCAAAAAATGATATATACATAAGCTATAAATTACCATATACATGTCAGCATGCATATGAATGCTAACATTAATTTGTTTCTTGGGTGGCTGCATCTCATCTCCTGACAGAACGGAGTTTTGTCTCCAATCCTCGGCTGACACTGTTATAGCACAGCCTGTTGATCGATTAAATCACTGCTAGATGTGGCACTTTCCCCTTCTGGTATCATATGTTAAAGTTTTCAATGTTGCCCTACCTATCTGTACCCACCCTTACAGAAATACCTAATGATTTCACATTTGGAAAATGACACAATTTCACATGTGAAAATGTGTTTTTGGAACACTGTATGTGACCAGGTTTTCACAAGTGTAGTTTCATGTTATCACATTAAGACCACGTGATTCACTAGTACCGGCGAATTTGCCAATCTTGGTGTTCTCTGGCAAATGCCAAACGTCCTGCATGGTGTTGGGCTGTAAGCACAACCCCCACCTGTGGACGTCGGGCCCTCATACCACCCTCATGGAGTCTGTTTCTGACCGTTTGAGCAGACACATGCACATTTGTGGCCTGCTGGAGGTCATTTTGCAGGGCTCTGGCAGTGCTCTTCCTGCACAAAGGCGGAGGTAGCGGTCCTGCTGCTGGTTGTTGCCCTCCTACGGCCTCCTCCACGTCTCCTGATGTACTGGCCTGTCTCCTGGTAGCGCCTCCATGCTCTGGACACTACGCTGACAGACACAGCAAACCTTCTTGCCACAGCTCGCATTGATGTGCCATCCTGGACGAGCTGCACTACCTGAGCCACTTGTGTGGGTTGTAGACTCCGTCTCATGCTACCACTAGAGTGAAAGCACCACCAGCATTCAAAAGTGACCAAAACATCAGCCAGGAAGCATAGGAACTGAGAAGTGGTCTTGTGGTCACCACCTGCAGAACCACTCCTTTATTGGGGTGTCTTGCTAATTGCCTATAATTTCCACCTTTTGTCTATTCCATTTGCACAACAGCATGTGAAATTTATTGTCAATCAGTGTTGCTTCCTAATGGACAGTTTGATTTCACAGAAGTGTGATTGATTTGGAGTTACATTGTGTTGTTTAAGTGTTCCCTTTATTTTTTTGAGCAGTGTATAAGCCATTAAAATATCTATCTTTCTTTTTCCATAATTAGCTATTCATATTTATAGTAATTTATGCAAAGGATTTTTACCTCTCACCATTACCAAAATGACATTATGGCAAGCAATTATTATATTAGCAAACAATTATTGTGAATCATCCTATATTGTCCCTAACATCTTTTACTCCAACAGTTGTGGGACACACACACTCAACCCCTTTCCTCCACAACAACCACAGATTCTCAACAGTTGCACCATCCCAGAGCCCAACTCAAGAAAAGTCTTGATTTACGAATGCAAATAAAGTTGCAGCTGTATGAGAAGGCCTGCAAAACTGAGCAAAAAAATGTAGAGGTTTGATTAACCATTGTCACGTCCTAGATGATGGTCAGATATACTCCCTTCCCTGAAACAACCACATGGTCCCCCATAGTGACCATATTCCCAAGCATCTCCGTGCAGTCAGACCTTTGATTTTGTTAGCCTAGCCCCAGTTAAAGACAGTGTGAGACCCAAGAGGCTTTAAAAGCCTGTCTCTGTTAAAACATTTGAATCCATTTAGGCATGGACAAATCTATACAGATTACACTCCTCTCACCACAACGATTTACCCCCCCCCCCCCCAAATTTAGTTTGAAAGGCTATTAGGGATTATTATTATTAGCCGTCTCGTTTGTCACAGTTAAATCAAGGAGGTAAACAATGTGCAGTCATGGGCTGTGCCAATGTGCATACAACATACTGTGCACCTTTGTAAAATAGTATGCAAACTTGTTATATCAAACATCAAGTGCAGGATTAGACCTCGCTTCAATCTTCGATATTGTATTATCCCCAGTGCCATTTACATGTAAAGTGGCCTCCATGGATTCTTGGGTGAGCGCTGGTCACCCAAGAATGAAATGTATAATCAGTGAAATGTATAATCAGTGAGTGACAGTCCTTGGCGATTGCCCCTCCTTACCAACCCCATTGATTATCCCTCTACAGTACGCTCCTAGAGATTGACAGACCGAGCAAAGGTCCTCTTTAAATCTTTTGAATTAACGTTCTTATCACATATTCCATTGATCTATAATTAGGACCTCGCCAAGTTTGTTTATTTCAAAATTAAACACCGCAAAACTGTGCTTTGAAAACTGCCTGGGAACAGAGTAGCAGTAGCAGTAGCAGTAGCAGTAGCAGTCTGGGGTTATGAGGCTGCAGGGCTCAGGTGGGGCCATGACTGACAACATTTCCAGTGTTTTCTAAGTACTAGGCTAAGTGCTGTGTTATGTCTCTCAGTGCTGGCTAAACTCCACTGTGGGGTACACATCATGGACACACATATTTGGTTGTGTGTTTGTCTACTGGATTTGAGTTCTGGCTTGGCATTGATCTCGCTGTGTGTGTGTGCGTACACTGGCTTGGCACTGACCATGGTGCAGGGCCACCTGAGCCCTCGTCCTAGGGTTTTGCTACATCCCAGATAACAATTCTAGGGAGAGAGAGAATGTTTTGATGTTTACAAGTCCAGTTTTCCATTAGAATCTTCCCCTAACTATCTATGTTAGCAAAAATCTTTTGAGAACCTTTTTAGCATATGTTGGTGATGAAGGTAGAACATTCCCTTCATGTCAAGCAGAACTAATCTTGAAGGTGGTTACAATGTTCTCAGAATATACAATATTCATGTTCTAGAAGTGATTTATGGGACTTTGCAAGAACATTCATGTGTCCAGTTTTCTGAGGGTTAGGAGAATATTCCATCAACGTCACATCAAGCATACACAGAACATGGTTGCCATGTTCTCAGAATATACTATATGAATTTTCTAGACACGTTTCATGGGAAAGTTGTAAGAACATTTCTGTGTAGCAGTTGTCAAGAAGTCACCTGATGGTCCCATAGAAATGCTCTCCCACCCAAATTTATTTCACAAGACCTTGATTGGTGAACCACACATCCATTCACAGCTCTTTTTGTCTGTTGGCAATGTTAGGGATATTCAGACATAGTGTTTTCAACTGACATATTTGACACACCGGATTACATTGTGCATGTTCATTTATACAGTAATTATTATTCACCATGTCCTCACCTGGGATTTGAACTCACAACCTCTTAGTTCACACCATTCAGATTTTCCTGCTATGCCACCATGTCTGTCAGGTATCAGTATTTTATTTTACCTTTATTGAACTAGGCAAGTCAGTTAAGAACAAATTCTTATTTTCAATGACGGCCTAGGAACAGTGGGTTAACTACCTTGTTCGGGGGCAGAACGACAGATTTGAACTTGCAACCTTTTGGTTACTTGCCCAACACTCTAACCACTAGGCTACCCTGCCGCCCCAGTTAATTTGACTATTCTCTCATTGGTTTAATTGAGTTATTTAAACAATTTAAGGGCTTTCTTTATAGTTGTCTAATGTTGGTGGGGCATATTAACCTATTTTAGTGATACAACTGAATCACTATGATCAATATTAAGAAAATGACAATAAAAACTGTTAAATCCCCTTGGATTGTCGAGGAATTTAAAAATGGTATGGTTGAGAGGAATGAGGCAAAAGGTATGGCAAATAAGTCTGGCAGCCCAACTGATTAGCAAACATACTGCAAATTTAAGAAATCATGTTACTAAACGAAAGAAAAATAAACTATACTATGAAACAAAAATAAATTATATAAAGAATGATAGTAAAAAGCTTTGAAGCACCTTAAATGACATTTTGGGAAAAAAGGTTAACTCGGCTCCATCATTCATTGAATCAGATGGCTCATTCTTCACAAAACCCACTGATATTGTCAACTACTTTAATTACTTTTTCATTGGCAAAATAAGCAAACTTAGGTATGACATGCCAACAACAAATGCTGACACTACACATCCAAGTATATCTGACCAAATTATGAAAGACAAGAATTGTACTTTTGAATTCTGTAAAGTCAGTGTGGAAGAGGTGGAACAATTATTGTTGTCTATCAACAATGACAACAATGGAATATTCTCCTAACCCACAGAACTTGACACATGAATGTTCTTGCACCATTCCCATGAAACGTGTGTAGAACATTCATATTTTAAGTTCTAAGAACTTGGTAACCACATTCTGGGTAAGTTCTATTTGACATTAATGGAACGGTCTCTTGGAAACATTCCTTGCACATCACAGGAACATTCTTATGAAAACATTAAGTTAATGACCAAATGAGACTCTTTAAAGTTGTGGGAACGATTGTTGTTAGCTGGGATGCCTGTCTCTTCAGGACTTTCATCAGTCTTTTATCTAGATAGCATTAAATCATCACATCTCTTTCGTCTCTCACAATGATTCACATACATACACTCAAACCATTCCTCAACCCACACTCTATCTATCCTCACTCAAACGCCACCACAATATTGGTCTTTATTTCTATCGGTGATGTGAGATGTTTACCATGTATCTAATGAGGACTGCCTTGTTCGACTTGTTTAAACCTCGAAACAATTGAGACCTGTATTGTGTATGTGTGCCATTCAGAGGGTGAAAGGGCAAGACAAAATATTGAAGTGCCTTTGTACGGCATGTGTTAGTAGGTGCTGAGTTTTTCACGCTCAACAGTTTCCCGTGTGTATCAAGAATGGTCCACCACGCAAAGGACATCCAGCCGATTTGACACAACTGTGGAGTGAACATGGGCCAGAATCCTTGTGGAACGCTTTTGAACCTTGTAGAGTCCATTCCCCGATTTAATTGACTGTTCTGAGTGCAAAAAGGGGGGGTGCAACTCAATATTAGGAAGGTGTTCCTAATGTTTGATATACTCAGTGTGTATAATCCCTAGCTTTCACAGTACAGTGTTAATTCTTTATGACCTAATTTCCATGGACTGGAGAAATGGAGTCATGAACATGACTTGAGCTGCAGGGAACATGTATTCTTGTCAAACTGACACTGTCCTGAATTCTGATAGTAGCTTGTGCCCACAAAGCCAATAGTAGTCCCTTACAGTAAACATATTGACCGTAGAGGCCTACTGTATTTGCGCAAATCCAAAATACTGGAATATTTACGTTAGAATTCTAAACAGAAGATCTGATACACACAGTTGGTGAAATTCCAGGAATAATCAATGAGGATCCTTCTAAAGTATCAGCTGAAGGTTTATTCCTTGGCCTGGCATAGATTAGTAAGAATACTATGAAATTCTTAGTATTCACAATGCCATTCATATGGACAGGATTAACCATTAATACAAATCTATGTGAATGTCTTTGTGGATTCAGCGTGTAGGTGGAACTCGGGACAAGATTCCTGTGTTTAGATTTGCCATCCACCACCTCTCTAGGTTAAAGACTCATAAGCAAAGTAGATATTTGTCCTGCTGCCATAGATCATGTTCTTGAGGTTCTGAAAGGCCACTCTATTGTGTTCAAGGGCTGAAGGTACACACACCTCCCCGTCTGGAGCAACATAGTCATCCAGAGGAAGCCATAACTCTATGGAGGCAGCTGCCTGGCTGTCGGCCTTTTATTCCTGCTCCTACCTCCTGACCGTCTCCTCTCCTGCTGGTTTCCTGACCCAACCTGCCTGCACAATGGAGATGAAGCTGCCGCTTACCGTCACTGAGGGGAAAGGTTGTTCCCTGGCAGGTTCTAAGACGTTGTGGTGGGGTTTTGCTTCCCCATCAGCACACTAACCCCTTCAAAGGCAACATCTCTTTCATCTTCAACATTTCTGTAATATTGTAAAACATTGTGACATGCATGCAGATATCTAATGTTTTCTATGCTTGAGAGGCTTTCGAGTATTGTATGATGGGCCCTGTAATTCCTCTCAGATAAGAGCTCAGTGGAAATCTGAAATCAGATCACATCTTCTTAATTACAGGCCTGCATTAACCTGTGCTGTGCTCATCAGGGCTCCACGGTGCGATATGCACTTAGGCAGAGAAGTGGCGAGGTAGAGACGGACTCCCCCAGCCAGCACTGACTCTGTCACTAGTCAGCCTGTCAGCACTGCAGCCCTCTCTCTTGGATATAAAAGGGCCAACCCGTGCCCTCCCGATTCCCCCCCCGCTACACTAATGACTTATAAATATCTCCTTCAGAGCCCAAGATGGTGGGCTGCCTGCTGCTCTGGTGGTGTAACAGTGCAGACCAGAGCCATTTAGGTCCACAGCCTTCCTTTCATGCCCTGCCATCATTCCTGCCAGAGAGAGCCAGGCCCAGGCCCGTGTGGGCTGTTAGATGATGGACAGCTGTTCTGATGAGGCCACTGACATGAGACAAGACTGCTGGGCGGTATACCGTATTTTATGATATACCGGTATTGATGCACGGACTGGTTTGGGTTTTTACTTTACCTTCTATAACGATATTTGAATGTTTGGGTCGTTAAATGTGATACACCGTGTGTAACGTCCATTTTTATAGTTTACTTCGCTACTTGAGTCATCTCTCCCTGCTATCTCTCTGCGCTTTCCATACAGACCTAGCCCAGCCCACTCAAGGAGCGCATTTCTTGTTCCTCGACCACGAGACACTTGAGTTCGATCTGCATGGTCAATGCAGCACATGCAACAATGTTCATAACGATGCTGTTTTCACTTTGCTTCTTAATATAAATCAACTTCCGTTCTATAATTACACTATCAGTTTGTGTTTCTTATATCTGCAAACAGCTAGTTTGTCTTTTCCTAGCAAGTTAGGCCTAAATCTTGTTAGCTGCTAATGCTAATCGCTAGCTAGAGAATAAATGTACTGAGTCAGCACAAACGTAATTAGCTATACAGCCTGATAATACAAGTTATGGTGTGGACATAAATCAGCATGTTGTTTTTGCAACAGTATCGTCTAAATCAAAGAGGAATAGGCAAAGGAAGAATATGTTATCTACATAAAGTCCCTAAGAGAGAACATTTAATGTAGCCAAAGATTATAGTTCCCCCAGGAAACACTAAACACTTTGGTTCCTACCCTGTCACAATAACTCCTCCCTGGCATTTTCATTCGTTGTCATGTCAAACAACACAGTGGCCACTATTATATTCTAACTATAGAATAATCATTCTATTTCCATGATTGCAACAGTTCACCCAAGTGTTTTGCTCCAAATCACAAGTCAAATCGCAATTGCAACATTTGATTAAAAATAAGGCCCATATTGTGCAGCCCTACATGGCAGTGTGAAAATGACCTAAAATGAGTGCAGAAAATGCCTGAAATTGATGAAAATGCAGAAAATTATTTTTGATTTTAATTTAACGGTATAAAACAATCAGAATGGAGAAAGACCCATTGGAATAACTTAGAATGTATAATACTCATAATGCAAATGTATAACTTTTATTATATAAAAACATCAAATACCGCCCCATTTTTAAAAAATATGGTATTTTGGCCATATCGCCCAACACTCCACTTCCATTAAACTAGTAGTCTTGACTTGCACACTATGGTGTTAAACAGCTGCACCTGTTTTTGTTTACACACATTAAAGGATTTACACACACACAATGCATTTTCCCATTGCAAATTATTATTTATTCAGCTTTGCCTTCAATGTTGTCACAATGGTGTTAAGCTCTTATCAGAGGGCATGGCTGCTGTATTGTAGTGTATCTGTGTACATCAAAACGTCTCATATCCCTGCCATATCCCTGGTAAGGAATCTACACTACTGTTCAAAAGTTTGGGGTCACTTAGAAATGTCCTTGTTTTTGAAAGAAAACCAAATGTTTTTCCATTAAAATATCATCAAATTGATCAGAAATACAGTGTAGACATTGTTAATGTTGTAAATTACTATTGTAGCTGGAAACAGCTGATTTTTTATGGAATATCTACATAGGCGTACAGAGGCCCATAATCATCAACCATCACTCCTTTGTTCCAATGGCACATTGTGTTAGCTAATCCAAGTTTATAATTTTAAAAGGCTAATTGAACATTAGAAAACATAATTCCAAAAGGGTTAACACAGCTGAAAACTGTTGTTCTGATTAAAGAAGCAATTAAACTGGCCTCACAAGTCCTCAACTGGCAGCTTCATTAAATAGTACCCACAAAACACCAGTCTCAATGTCAACAGTGAAGAGGCAACTCCAGGATGCTGGCCTTCCTCTGTCCAGTGTCAGTGTTCTTTTTTATTTTTCTCATGCAGTTTCCAAGCAGTCAAAGTAAACAAAGATGAAAAGACAAGGCACTAAGCAAACAGGAGCAGCATCGTGCAAAGATTAGACACCCATGAACTGCACTGGGCCCTAGTCCAAACACAGTTCTGACTGTTGATAAGCCTCAGTCCTGTAGAGTGGAACAGACAAGTTACCCTCCAAAAGGCACCATAGTAGAATACCATCAGTCAAAACTGACCTCTGTCTTCAGCCTACAGGATCTCTCTTGATATGTGAAAGATTAAGGATTACTGTCTACTGTTATTAATTACTGTCTTAATTCAAGCCCTATCCACTATGTTCTACAACTCACTCTCTCTTTATCAGTGTAAGTAGGTCATGGTTTATGGTTTATGACAGTGATCAATGGAGATATGAATATTAACTATTGTAGTGGTCATGATCTGGTCGTTAATGATGATATAACGGTCATGAGGTAATGGTCATTAGTGATCGAGGGGAAGCTCCTTTCCTTCACGTTGACTGGGCCTAACACTCTCTCGTATTTGGATTAGCCAAAATGCATTATTCAAGTCCAATGTGTGTGTGTGTGTGTGTGTGTGTGTGTGTGTGTGTGTGGGGGAGGGTGATATAGGGAGGGGGACTTTGTCCTAGTGCCACAGGCAGTGAGGAGATTTAGAGTGTTCGTTTTTCAGTCCAGTTTAGTGTTTAAAAGGACTGCTCTGATTGATGGCCCTCTATATAGAATAGCCCAATGTGGTTTCATAGAGTCTCTGAAGACATAGAGGACTATTTCTACATCAATCATGCATCTCCCCACATGGGCCAGCGGAATAATGTGTCCACTTTGGGGTGGCAAAGGTTTAATAGTCTTATCTTATTCTCCCCATTCTCATGAACAAATTGATATGATACCCACTCCAAAAAAAGTCGCTTTCTATGTTTTTCACACCTGTATATGCTAAGTGACTGAAATGCACCAGTTCTGTGTCTGTAGAGAAGATCTGTTAGCTTCTACCGTTCAAAAGTTAGAGGCAGATTTGTAGAAAGAAAACAAAAAACATTGAATATTTGTCACACCATCGCAGCAGCTCAAAAGATTCAGGGCTGACCCAAAACCCAGGTCCTGGTGATGTCCCTGTAATGCTGTATTCCATTACCTTTTCCTCTCGTATAACCTCAATGCCTGTATCCAACCTCGCCAATGTACACGGTTAAAGACCTGAAAAATAGTGATCTAAAATCAGCTTAGCTGGTCAAATATGTGTTTCTCTCTGAACTGCTCTTCCTTAAGTTTTTTTTTTTTTCCATTGATCAATTTATTATGTGATGAGAGAGTGAGAGAGGGAGACTAGGTGAGAGGGAGAGAGAGACCATACCAGTACTGTATGTGGTGGAGAGACCGGGGGTGTGGGAGTTAGAGCCCATGTTTGCGTACAGAATCAATTTGAACACAGTCAAAACTTGAGGAATTAAAGCTCCTGTGTTGCGATGGCATACTCAAAATGGTTTAAAATAGCTTCAGAGATTACGCTAATGTAATCCAATTTAAAGGAGCCTCCTCCAAATATTTATTATTTAAGCACCATCTGTTTGAAGCCCCAGGGGTCAGCCACAAACAGTATATGCACAAAGTCTTCCACAAAGAGGGCTATCTCATTGTCCTACATCACAAACTGTCTCCGCACCATCCAGAACCCAACTCACTCCTCATATACCCCTCCATATCCTCACTTTACCTTAATCCTCTTTTTACATAGCCAAACACAGGCTTAGCTTTGTGGACTGGGTACTGTATCAGGACACGTTTTGTAATGAAGCCTCATATTTTCCCATCATTGAATGCCACTCAGTCTGAGATGTTACATGGGTCACGGCCCATTTGTGAACTGTAGCCCCCCTGCCACTCACTGTGCTGTCAGACAGTCTATCCTAGTCATTGCCCTGTGAATCCTTCCCTCTCTCCTGTGAAGACCTTCAGCCCCTCCGGAGCGTGCTACTGAAACTTTTACCAGCAGCTTCAGATTAGTGGTTCATTTGAAGGCTGTCTCAGTCAGCACAGGAGAGATAGTGGGGGCTGTGCTGTAGCTTGAACACAGGACCCTCAGGAGATAAAGACTACGGTGAAACGAGAGATTATAGTGAAAGATAAGTGGTTCTGTTTAATGAGAGTTGGTTTATCTTCTGTCCGAGGCTTGAAGGCTGGAGGGTGGGCATGGTTGTGTGTTTCAGCTGGGGACTGGAATCATTTGATTGTCTTATAAGCCATTTGTATTTTTCAAGGAGCCTATGGTGGTGTTTAAAACGTAGGGAATATCCATTTGTTGTTTTTCATTGTGGATTTCAGGTGTTAAGCCTATATTTTAACATACTTGCTTTGATATCATTTAATTACTATCATGGATTATTATTGGTTATTGATCATCTAAAAATGGCCAAAAGCCACGCCCACTAACATTTCTTTCCCACGATGAGTCTGGATTTGATCTCCTCTCCGAAAACTTCTCGAATGCGAACACATTCAAACCATTTTGATTGGTCCCTGAAACCTATGGGTTGTGCCAGAGCCTGAATGTAACAGTTTAGCTTCCGTCCCTCTCCTCGCCCCTACCTGGGCTCGAACCAGGGACCCTCTGCACACATCAACAACTGACACCCACGAAGCATCGTTACCCATCGCTTAACAAAAGCCGCGGTCCTTGCAGAGCAAGGGGAACAACTACTTCAGGTCTCAGAGCGAGTGACGTCACCGATTGAAACGCTATTAGCGCGCACCACCGCTAACTAGCTAGCCATTTCACATCGGTTACATGAACACACATAGGTAGAGCTTAGTTTCGGAAGTAGTCATTGGCTTTGATACTCTAATTGATTAGAGACGATCCAATCGTTAATGACTTGTACAACTCCCCTCACTTTGACGTCAGCAGAAAATGACTTCTATCATTGCAGGCTAGCGATAGGTGGAGCATTGGAATTAAATTCAGTATGAGTCATCAGGCTATCAAACATTGGCCATTGATTTTTAAATGACTCCACTACATCCATGTGATTCTAGTCTTTTGCTTAGTTGGTGATTCTCATAGATTTGCTGCCCCCTCTTGGCTGCTCATGGTAACTGACATATTCTCAGTGTGCTCTATTTTGAACACCAGCTTGGGAGCCTCATTCGACCATCCTGATGGATCAGGCCAACAGCTTGGCATGGCCATGACAGTTTTTGCTGAGATTTTTTCCCATAGATTTTAGAACTCTCCAAAAAGGCCCACTATACTAATGTCTATCATACATTTTTGGGGAACAGATGAGTCTAGTTGTATTTCAAAGGCAAGATGCATCTTCTTTTTTAAACACCCACATTGTTTGTGTAAAAACATGGTAGTTATTAAACAATCCAGTTGACAGTGATGCCCCGCCTACATTGTGTTCTACAGTGGCAGCTTTTCAAGGGTTTATCTGTTGATAGATGTAGATTAATGATACCCATATCCACACCTTCTAGTGTGTCTCATCTGTCTGCAGCAACACACAACCCAGATGGAGAGTGGAGACAGAGCCAGGGATTAGGGAAGATTTTCCTTCATTTAATAAACAATTGAATGGCACAGTTCGGAGGATAAACCTAGCCCAAGAAAAAGCGGTAAGAATAGTCACGGGAATATAGAGCATTATCGTGCATTAAGGCGCAGTGTAATAATTTTAAAAGAACCATTCCCATTCATCATCATTCTAATCTACAACACAGTCCAATACTCCTTCACATTAGGATACACTGTATTATTATTATCCCCAAAAGTCTGGAGGGCTTAGACTTAGCTGCACATAGTTGTATAGAATTCTTCCCATAGGTATGTAGACTATGATAAAAATTCAGGGTCATAAAGTATCACTTTGAATTACTTTTTTCAAAGTGACGCAATCCATCCTAATCCAATCACATCCTACATCCGTTTTCCCATAGGAAGAACAGTTATATATTCCTCATCCTCATCTATATACTCTTAGAAATGTTTGGGGTTCCATGTAGAGTCCTCTGTGGAAATTGTTCTACATATAACACAAAAGGGTTCTACATGGAACCAAAAAGGGTTATTCAGAGTTCTCCTATGGGGGACAGCCAAAGAACCCTTTTAGGTTCTAGATAGCCCCTTTTTTTCTAAGAGTGTAGCACTGCTCTTTTCAAACACACTCATTTCTCAGTAAAGATGATGCCCCCATTGACTTCCAACTAATGAAATAGCCCACCCCCTCACCTTTAAATCTGCCATCTCAAGCAGATACACTTGTTTCTATCCCTAGCAGGATTAGAGACCAAGTGCAAGCCAAATCAGAAAAACCAATCCAGGGTCTATTATGTTGTGGAATAACAGAATGGCTAATACAATGAGGATGCTATTAAATCCACTTCAGTCAGTCTGACAGCATCAGCTGTGATTACTGTTTTGGCAAGTTGGACTTTCATTGGCACAAGAGTAGATGTTGCATTTTCCATTGGCGCATTGGTTCTCATTTGCCTTAGGAATTTCTGTGGAACAACAATTTTGAATAAACTTGTAAGTTCAATGCAAGTTCAAGTTCAGGACATGAATCAAGTAGTTTTATTTAGGCCTATCTGTTTCTGTTAGTATATGTTTTGAAAACCTATGCAGGCAAAGAGAAGTGATTGAGCTACAAATATGAGAATGAGAATCCAGTCATAACAACAGTCAGCGCAGAGACAGTTGTCAAAGTGACCATGTGTTAGCCTACCTCATCTGTGTCCAGCCGAGCTGCTGTACTTGGGTCACGTGAAGCAAGAGTCAGAGTCAGGGTTAAAGGATTGAGCCAGGGATTGTTTAGGGATTAGTCAATAGGAGCTTCACGGCAGAAATTAAACAAGGGACACCATAGCAATGGGGTCACGTGATACCAGAGGCAATAAGAAAGCATAGAGTCACTGCGACTATAATCCAAGAACAACATGCCAGCCCTGACGCCAGACAGATGCCCAGTTGCTCTCTCTCTCTCACTCCCCCTCCCACTCAATCACTCTCGCTCTCGTTCTCTCTAATTCACCCAGCTGAATAGTTTCATTCCAGAAAGAAATTAACCGGTGTGCTGTCACACTGCAGCTGTTGAGCAGCCCCTGGCCTAGCTAGATGTATGTGTGTGTACGGACTTGACCGTCTTGCTGAATGTGTGTTTGTTTTTATTGGGACTGGGGGTTAAGACCCTCCTCTTATAGGGCTAGTGTTTTTGCAGACTAGGGATTTGAGACCCTCGCCACGTCACGCTGAGGGGGTTGTCTGTGTGTGTGTGGATAGGGGTTATTCTGTGTGTGTGCGTGGGACCTAGCGCCAAGCTGGCGGAGGGCGAGGACTACGATTGCTGGGATCAGATGATCCATCTTCAGCTGACCGTCTCAGGGGACTGGCCAGCACCCTGTGAGTGAGCCTGCCCACCACCATACTCTAGTTCAATTTCTCCTCTTTTTCTCCTTCTCTTATCTCTCTCATTTCATTCTCATCCATTCATTCAATTCTCATCATCTGATCTCTCTCATTCCAACTTTCATGCTCCTCTACACCTTCATTTTATAATCTGCCTCTTCTTCCTCAACCTCTTTTCAATGCTTTGGTTGTAGGCTGCTGGAGGATACTTTAGGTTTTATTGCTCTGCCTTATGTCTTTATGATTATCCTAAGTGTAGTTATATGGGTTATTTCTTGGCATATAGTCTTGATATTTTGTAGGAGGAGATATGGGTTAGACCTGGTCATTAAATGTGAACTAGTAAGCACTTAAGTCCTCAGACAGTTCAATCAACTAAATGCTTGAGATTATTTTATGCATATCCAGATATTCCAATCATTTCTAATGCTTGACATTAGCGAATGTCTCTTTTAGAAAGTTCAATCAACTTAAATGTTTGATTTTACCTTATGTTTTTTATGGATATCCCAAATGGCTCAAACGCTCAAGGTAAGCTTATGAATGTATTTTTTCTGAAAAGTGTAATTTTGTTTGAGGTTGTTGGCTATATCATCAATATAACTATGTTACAGTTCAGGTTTACTGCAAACAATTCAGGGTTGTCTGACCACATACAGTAGGAACAAACAGAACTCTGGTAACCAAGTACAACATCCCAAATGTGGGTCAATTATTGATTTGTGAGATCTGTTATCTCCATTTTGGTCTGTCAGAACCTCTGTGGAGCCGAGTCCAGCTGAATGTTGCCCAGGTTACTTAAAAGCCCTCTCAAACAGCTGTGGGGGATGACAGATCTTTATCCAATATTAATCAAGGCACTGTCATTATTCTGCTTTTGATCTCATTTTTCTAATGTGCTCCATCTTCCCCTTCCATTGATCTCATCTGGGCTTTGCAGGTTTACATCTGGCCAGTGTTTGTAGCGTTAGGGGGATTACCAGTATCGCTGTTGAATTATGATGGGTGAATACAAACAGATTGCAAGAGAGGGCTATGCAGATGTCAAGGAAGACCTGAATGGGCTTCAAGGCTTGGCCATTATGTAAAGCATGCTGTGACAAGTAGGGCTGGCATAATTACCGTATAACCGTGTAACCAACGGTTATGGATGAAGACCATCATGAAAATAACATGTATTTTTATTGTGGAATGAACAGCTGACTGAAGATGGGACGGCCAGGCATTCGTGTGGTTGAGTCTGTCTCTGTTGTAACATGGACTCTACAACGTGATGAAACGTTTGTTGCACCTTGCTGAAAACAAGCAAGATGTTGTAGCAAACAAGTCATCAGTTGTCGAAGCAACGCCCCCCTCCTTGCAGCAGTAGCACCTGCAGTAAGGAGCATAGGAAAGAACAAAATGTGCGTCTTATATTTACATTTTTTCAAACTGTTAGTACGGTGACCACAGTTATTTGGCTGACCAATAACCATCATCCAAAATTCCATGACCGTCACAGCCCTAGTGGCAATTGACATCATACTTGTATATAAAACTGAACTGATTAGATTGGAAGAGTTTTGTTGACTGCAATTCGCTCCCTACCCCTTCCTATAACCCTTCAATGTTGGCAGATCTGTGGAAGCAATATGGTGGAAGCTTCACAACTAAATCGCTTATACCTATCCAGAGCCTTCACATCTGCAAACACTGAAGGGTTAGCACGAAGGGGGTAGGGAGTGTATTGGAACCGGCTGTGCGTTGGTGCTGTGTCAGGTGAGTTTTAGTGACTGTGTCTCTGTGTGTTTGCTGTGTCAAGGTGACTCCCAGCGGGTGGAGATGCCCAGGAGAGAGATGGAGGTGGTGAAGGGTCAGATGGTGGTCCTGCAGGCCTGGTACAGCCCCACATCTGATATCGGCAGGAACAGTGTCATCTGGAACTTCATGGCCAACGACTCCAAGCAGGTATGTAAGCCATCTCCTCTTCTTCAGACATGCATGGTTTCCACTAGAGGTCGACCGATTAATCAGCATGGCCGATTTTCAAGTTTTCATAACAATCGGTAATCTGCCTTTTTGGATGCCGATTACATTGCAATCCACGAGGAAACTGTGTGGCAGGCTGATCACCTTTTACACGAGTGCAGCGTCAAAAGGACCTTGTGGCTGCAAGAAGCCAAAGTAAGTTGCTAGCTAGCATTAAACGTATAAAAAACAATCAATCTTCACATAACTACACATGGTTGATGATATTACTTAGGTTAACTAGCTTGTCCTGCGTTGCATATAATCAATGTGTTGCCTGTTAATTTATCATCAAATCACAGCCTACTTCAACTTCGCCAAATGGGTGGTGATTTAACAAAAGCGCATTTGCGAAAAAAGCTGAATCGTTGCACAAATGTACCTAACCATAAACATCAATGCCTTTCTTAAAATCAATACACAGAAGTATATACCTGCATATTTAGTTAAAAAGAAATTCATGTTAGCAGGCAATATTAACTAGGGAAATTGTGTCACTTCTCTTGCGTTCAGTGTAAGCAGAGTCAGAGTATATGCAACAGTTTGGGCCGCCTGGCTCGTTGCGAACTGTGTGAAGACCGTAATTAATATGCCAGAATTTTACATAATTATGACATAACATTGAAGGCAATATTTAGACTTAGGGTTGCCACCCGTTCGATAAAATACGGAACGGTTCCGAATTTCACTGAAAGAAGAAATTTTTGTTTTCGAAATGATAGTTTCCGGATTTGACCATATTAATGACCAAAGGCTCGTATTTCTGTGTTTATTATATTATAATTAAGTCTGATTTGATATTTGATAGAGCAGTCTGACTGAGCGGTGGTAGGTAGCAGCAGGCTCGTAAGTATTCATTCAAACAGCACTTTACTGCATTTGCCAGCAGCTCTTCGCAATGCTTGAAGCACAGCGCTGTTTATGACTTCAAGCCTATCAACTCTTGAAATTAGGATGGCAATACTAAAGTGCCTATAAGAACATCCAATAGTCAAAGGTATATGAAAAACAAATGGTATAGAGAGAAATAGTTGACGCGTCATAATTCCTATCATAACTACAACCTAAAACTTCTGAACTGGGAATATTGAAGAACTGGGAATATTGAACACCCAGCTTTCATATGTTGTCATGTTCTGAGCAAGGAACTTAAATGTTAGCTTTTTTACATGGCACATATTGCACTTTTACTTTCTTCTCCTACACTGTGTTTTGCATTATTTAAACCAAATTGAACATGTTTCATTATTTATTTGAGACAAAATAGAATTTCTTTATGTATTATATTAAGTTAAAATAAGTGTTCATTGTTCATTCAGTATTGTTGTAATTGTCATTGTTACAAAAAAAAAATATATATATATATGTACATACAGTTGAAGTCGGAGGTTTACATACACTTAGGTTGGAGTCATTAAATCTCGTTTTTCAACCACTCCACAAATTTCTTGTTAGCAAACTATAGTTTTGGCAAGTCGGTTAGGACATCTACTTTGTGCATGACACAAATACTTTTTCCAACAATTGTTTAGACAGATTATTTCACATATATATCACTGTATCACAATTCCAGTGGGTCAGAAGTTTACATACACTAAGTTGACTGTGCCTTTAAACAGCTTGGGAAATTCCAGAAAATGTCATGGCTTTAGAAGCTTCTGATAGGCTAATTGACATAATTTGAGTCAATTGGATGTGTATCTGTGGATGTATTTCAAGGCCTACCTTCAAACTCAGTGCCTCTTTGCTTGACATCATGGGAAAATCAAAAGAAATCAGCCAAGATCTCAGAAAACAAATTGTAGACCTCCAAGTCTGGTTCATCCTTGGGTGCAATTTCCACACGCCTGAAAGTACCATGTTCATCTGTACAAACAATAGTATGCAAGTATAAACACCATGGGACCACGCAGCCGTCATACTGCTCAGGAAGGTGACGTGTTCTGTCTCCAAGAGATGAACATACTTTGGTGCGAAAAGTGCAAATCAATCCCTGAACAGCAGCAAAGGACCTTGTGAAGAAGCTGGAGGAAACAGGTACAAAAGTGTATATATATCCACAGTAAAACGAGTCCTATATCGACATAACCTGAAAGGCCGCTCAGCAAGGAAGAAGTCACTGCTCCAAAACCGCCATAAGAAAGCCAGACTACGGTTTGCAACTGCACACGGTGACAAAGATTTAACCTTTTGGAGAAATGTCCACTGGTCTGATGAAACAAAAATAGAACTGTTTGACCATAATGACCATCGTTATGTTTGGGGGAAAAGGGGGAGGCTTGCAAGCCGAAAGAACACCATCCCAACCGTGAAGCACGGGGGTGGCAGCATCATGTTGTGGGGGTGCTTTGCTGCAGGAGGGACTGGTGCACTTCACAAAATAGATGGCATCACAAGGAAGGAAAATTATGTGGATATATTGAAGCAACATCTCAAGATTTCATTCAGGAAGTTAAAGCTTGGTCGCAGATGGGTCTTCCAAATGGACAATGACCCCAAGCACACTTCCAAAGTTGTGGCAAAATGGCTTAAGGACAACAAAGTCAAGGTATTGGAGTGGCCATCACAAAGCCCTGACCTCAATCCTATAGAAAATCTGTGGGCAGAACTGAAAAAGCGTGTGCGAGCAAGGAGGCCTACATACCTGACTCAGTTACATCAGCTCTGTCAGGAGGAATGGGCCAAAATTCACCCAACTTATTTTGGGAAACTGGTGGAAGGCTTTCTGAAACGTTTGACCCAAGTTAAACAATTTAAAGGCAATGCTACAAAATACTACTGGGAATGTGATGAAAGAAATAAAAGCTTAAATAAATAATTTTCTCTACTATTATTCTGACATTTCACATTCTTAAAATAAAGTGGTGATCCTACCTAACCTAAAACAGGGAATTTTTACTAGGATTAAATGTCAGGAATTGTGAAAAACTGAGTTTAAATGTATTTGGCTAAGGTGTATGTAAACTACCGACTTCAACTGTATATACATCGGTATCGGCATTGAAAAATCATAATCGGTCGACCTCTAGTTTCCACAGAAACCACTGTTGCTGGATGTTTTCTCATGAACTTTTCCCTGAAGTGTTATGTCTCCCTAGTTGGTGATTAGTTGGTGTGCGGTCTGAAGGAACAGACTTGTGTTGAAGAAGCTGTTGATAAACTGTTGAAGAAGCCGTTTGATTATTTCAGGGCTGGGAGCGGCTCTGCTCAGGTTTCAGACAGTTTTACTTTGTTCTCCGAAGTACCGGACCAACCTCCCATTCTCAGTAATCCAATCTCCTTCTAGTAATCCCAGATCTGGCCACATCTCACAGGTATTTCAGCCATGCGGCAGGTAGCCTAGTGGTTAGAGGGGCGAGCCAGCAACCCGCGGAATGCAAGTTCGAATCCCGTGTCCAACTGGAAAAAGATGGTGGGAAGTGAGCTGGCAACTAGAGGGTTGCTGGTATCAAATCCTGGATGCCATTGCCTGCCATTGTGCCCTGAGCAAAGCATTTAACCCCCTACAACAACAGGTGCCCAGTGTGGCAGCCCCCTGCACTTCTCAAAAACCGGTATGTCTGTCTTTTGGAGGACAATAAAGTAATCTTAATTTTAATGGCATGTACAGTGCCTATAGAAATTCTACACCCCCTTGAACTTTTTTTCACATTTTGCTTCCTTAGAATTAAATCTAAAAAGGGATTCAATTAGATTTCTTTCCTATACATCCAGACAACCTCCACATTTTCAAAGTGAAAGAAAGTTATAGTACATTTTCCAAATTAAGAAAAAAAAGAACTGAAGTATCATAATTGGATAAGTCTCCACCCCCCTAAATTAATACTTGGTGGAAGCTCCTTTGGCATCCATTACAGCTGTGAATAATTTTCATTAAGATTCTACTAACTTTGTAACCATATGTCACTAACGGTGTGGTTGTGTTGCATGTATCTCCTGTATGTTTAGAAAACCTCTGGATGTGTGTGTGTGTGCGTGGCTTCTTCAGTGATTACGATAATCTCAGTAGTTTCACTGGCCATGGCCTGTGAGCTTATCTCTAACAGTCTAAAAATTCTAACTCCCATCTGCACATACATATCAGGATTATCTGAAGGACATTGACTTTTGTTATACGGTAAAATTGTGTGGCTATAGATGGCACCAAAAAAATTGTATTTCAGCTCAATATATCAGTATTGTATATTTAGAGAACTGGTATTTCTGTAGTTACTTGCATTGGTTTTCATTACAACAAATCCGCTCGTGCAGTGTTGCAAAAATGCTAGTCTCTCTCCTCGACAAGCAACACAAATGCTGGCTTGAAAAAGGCTAACAATATGTAGAGTTTATATACAGTATGCTGTCGCAAATATGCTTCTATGGAATGGAGTGCTCATCCGGGTAAAATCCTATCATTGCTGACAGTACATTTGGTTCCTGAACTGCGAAAAGGAACACAATATACTGTAGCGTTCCCTATTGTGAAGTATTTCCCTTGTCTGTCTGTATGTGCAGGTCATCTCCTACAGTAACGGTGAGCCAGGGATAGGTAGTCCTGAGTTCAGGAAGCGTGTTGGGTTCAGCCTGTCCATGCCCTCGGCCAATCTCTCCATCTACATCAACAACACCCAGGAGTCAGACTCGGGACGATACTTCTGCAATGTCATCATCCCTGGAGCCGCCGGACTCTCTGGAGAAATGCGCCTTAATGTCAAAGGTACCATCCGGACCGGACGACTTGTTTCTGGCACTTTCCAAAAATACTCGACTGTTTTTTGGCACAACACTCAGAGATGGAATCACAAAAGTGTAAACTGTACTGCAGTTTGTAAATATGCACTGGGCTGTCTCTATAATATTTTCCTTCAGCTTCAACAGATGGAGAGTGTGTGTTGGCACATTTCCATTACCTTGTGCAGTGTGGCCAGCATTCTTGGAAATACAGTACCCTGTTCAATTGAAATGGATTAATACAATACTTCAGGAGGTCAATTGGGGGTCAATTGTAGTAGACCAAATCCTTTCATTTGTTTCTCTCATAGCTCTTCTGTTGTTTCTAACTATCTGTTCTCTCTCACTCAGTCCCTCCCTCGCCTCCAGTGTGCTTGATGACTGGGTCATCTGTGCTGAACGGCAACGTGACACTGAGCTGTAAGTCCAGCTCGGGCAAACCCATCCCTCAGTACAAGTGGACCAAGAATGCCCCCATGTCAGAGGTCTTCTTTTCCCCCATGCAGAGTGAGTACTCCTTTATATCTGTACCAATAATGTTAGCCAATCACATTACCTCTCTTACTCAGTTAAGTTTAATCATAATATGAGTAGTCCCCATCAAAATGGATTGAATCCTTATTGAATATACACAGAGTAAAAAACATTAAACACCTTCCTAATATTGAGTTGCACCCCTATTTGCCACCAGAACAGCCTCAATTCGTCGGAGCATGGACTCTACAAGGTGTCTAAAGCGTTCCACAGGGATGCTGGCCCATGTTGACTCCAATGCTTCCCACAGTTGTGTCAAGTTGGCTGGATGTCCTTTGGGTGGTGGACCATTTTTGATAGACACAGGAAACGGTTGAGCATGAAAAATCCAGCAGCGTTGCAGTTCTTGACACACTCAAACCGGTGCGTCTGGCACCTACTACCATAACTTGTTCAAAGGCACTTCAATCTTTTGTCTTACCCATTCAGCCTCTGAATGGTACACATACACAATTCATGTTTCAATCGTCTCAATTGTCTCAGGTGACAACAATAAGGGATCATAGCTTTCACCTGGTCAGTATATGTCATGGAAAGAGTTCCTAATGTTTTGTACACTCAGTATATGTACTGTACTGTATGATATAAGGATTACAAAGGATAGCTCACCTCCATCCATCGCCGATGTATAGCACTCAACCATGTGATGCAGAGTAACCACTACTAACCAGCACTGAAAACACCTGCCACTACTGTGAATTGGTGCAATATCATTTTAGTCAATGCAAGCTGTCATTGTCCTCTTCACAGCAGCTTTATATGGGTTATTGTAGTAAGGAGCCCTGCCTGTCACTAAGATTGTCAAAATGAGAGCTAAAATAGATACATTGATAGACTCTAAGTAATACCTAGCTTTTAAATAGCCATTTACATAAGATGGAGATGATTCCAAATGAATAACAAATATATAGTTCAGAGAGCCTATAATTATGATCTTTTTTTCCCACTAATTGGTCTTTTGACCAATCAGATCCGCTCCTTTGCCAATAGAAATATAATTGGGCTGACTGTGTAAACACAGCCATAGTATCTCCCATGTTTTTACTGGTAGATCTGTTCAGAAAACCCATTCAGGGTGCATTCTCCCATATGGTGTTATCTCTCCTAACCTTCTCCTCTGGAATGTATTGCCAGGGGTTCGCTTGTTAACTCTGAGTCGAGCTAAATGTTGAGGACAAATGTCATTTAAATCCAGTGATTTATAAAGTTCTCAATGAATATGTACAGTTTTCATATATAAATAGGACATATGGAATGTCATTTACACAAACACAAGGCAGGTAAAGGTAGAGCACATCCTCCGATAATTCTTATTTAGATATCATTCAATAATTATTTACTTAAAAAAAAAAAAGGCATAGGTTAAGGCCTGATTACAGACTAGTACTAAAACACTTGAAGTAGGCATTCTAGAGTTAAGTCAACAAGTTACTATATCATTGTGTTTACTTGATAGCTACCTACACAAATAGCTAGCTAGAACAAAGTGTTAAGATTTAAAAAAAAAAAAAAAAAWTTTTTTTATTGGCGATGGGATTACAGATCCTAATTTCTCTCTCTTTTTTTCACTCTGGTGACTGAGTTTTTTCTTTGAAATGCCACAACATGCATCACTTAATCCTCTTTAAAGAATGGGAAACGTTCACGACGTACACACTGCATGCTCATGTCAGACTTGCCGAGAGCGAGAGAAAAATATTAAATCAAGGTTTATTTTTCTTACTTTACATATGCCTTTTATATTGTATTATTTTGTGAAGATACAGTGGAAACAATTATTGTGAAAGCACCAGCTGTTTCTGAGCAACAATGAGGCTTACACTGATTGACCAAGTATTGGAATAGCTCCTCTTCTGATCTCTGATCCCCTTGCTTGTTCTATAGATTACCCAACAAATAATACACTTTATCTGTTTCACTGCCTTATTGACTCAATGTCCAGGACTGTGGGTTTGAATGCACCACCAAACACACACCGACAAACCTGCAAAATCTCTAGAACACTCTGATCCTCTGTATTTTTCTCTTTGACCTGGCACATGCTCTCTGTGACATTGAGCCTCCACCCATGTGTTCTACTGGCATTCTAAAGGACACAACTGTCGACTGAGCGTAAGGGCTTGGTATTATCAAACTCAAGTGATCATTTTGATTGTTTTGGTCCAGCAGTAGCAGTAGGCAAATTATTTTCTGCTACTGAAAAATTTGGCAAGTTTCAGTTGTTTATGGTAGTAACTTTGTCAGTGGTGGCACATTGCTTAGCCTAAATTGCCCGTATGGAACAAGAGATGTGATTTACAACACCATGTGACCTGATCCTACCTACTGTAGAAACATTGAAGTTGTTTTTATAAAATTAGTCTTTGTTTTTATTTTATTATATTAAAAACCAAGCTTATGTAAATGATTATCTTTCGTAATGCTATACCAACCTAACTGAAAATGTAATCTTGCTTATTTAACATTTGACATGTCCATACATGGCTCGCACATGATGCAACACAATTTAGCCTAATGTAGCCTATGTAAGGTATTTTCTACTTATGAAAGTGCTGTGTAAGAATTCCATATTGAAGCCAATTACCTACTTACAATGTAGACTACATACATTTTTTACATATTTAGCAAAAAACTACATACATTTTTGTTATTGCTATTATGGCCTATTAGGTCACTGTTGGTTTCGGAAAAAAAGAACTATACTCCACAAATCACAATAGACTAAGACGAACATTCATGCCCTCCCACTGAATTGGAGTGCATGACAACACACAACGTCAAAGACCGTGCGTGACTTGAAGCCACCACATATTAGCTATTGATTGGTCAAGCCCTTGCCACACCTACAACTTCTTCATTCATCAAAAGCCAGACCTTTTACGACACCTCCAGGTATTTCATCCTGCCGTGAAAATGGCAACAATATTTTCTGACACACCCCATGAGCTATTTTAGTTTGTCAATACAGCGAGCTTCCCTCACATAATCAGCATGTCTCTCTCGCTTCATTCTAAGATGCTGTGTTTCTATTGTTCCTGGTCTCTACTTCTCTCCTGCCTCTGTCTCATCACTCTTTTCTTGCAAACTTTTGCAGCTATCAACACCTTACAACTCCCTTCTAAGGGCTAGGGGTTGATGTCTCTCTTCCCTAATCACTCTCTGCACCAGCCCTTCTTCTCTCAGTCACTATCTCTGCCACTTTTCTATCCTACATGACCACAGAATGGAGAGCCTGCCCCTCGCCCTTGCTTGTTCTAGGGTTCATGGGTAAGGGTTTCACACATACATCCTCAACCCATCACAACCCCCCTAGGACTCAGAAGCCTGTAGAGCCCCACAGCCTATATAATGTTAGATCTCGCCGGCTTGTAGTCCTAAAAAACGGAAATTAGTTACCTCTGGTTTGTTCAGCCATTCCTATAGGGGAATTAATGAGGAAGGAATGGGGTTTTGGGATGAATGCCAAAAATAAGGTCTGAGGTTAACACAGGCTTAGGAGATCTTATACCTTTTGTTCTATGATATATCAGTCAGTTAACATGGCCTTTATTAATTATGAAGCCTTTATGTGCATTAGGTGCTTGTTTTGATTAAATAAGTACTTCAACATTCACAATAGTGGCATTAGCTGACAGCTGACAATGTTTATCTCATAGAACAAACTGTATAAAATATCCTGAGCCTGTGTTTACCACAGACCTTATTTTTTGACGTTTATCCAAAAACCCACCAAAAAACCCATTCATCCCTCCATAGGCATTGGCCAATGAGCCATGGCGGAGTTTGTGCCTACAAAAAGATGCTATTGCTCTCTATAATCTTGCTGGTGTCACCCCAACCCCCCCGTCCCCAGGTAAACTCCCCTGACCCACCACTGGACAGACACAGATATAAAGTTGAACCTTTAGAAGAATTGTATATGTTATTCATCCAAAGGTATGTCTTTATTAATCCTCACCAATGACTTTGCCTTGAATACATCTGCACATCTGCATTGCCCTTTATAAACTCAGTCGATCTGAGATTACATGTCTTTGACAAGGCTGGTTAGACTTGCGTGATATAAAATGTTTCCTTTAGTATGGATCAACTGATACGAGCCCTTGGCCCTTAGACATCTGGCCTGAAGATGAAACTACTTCATAACATAGCAACCACTATACTGTAGGTTAACCTCTTCATAACATGCTCAAATAACATAATATAAAAGTACGAAAGTCCACAGTAATCAATATGCTAATATAAAATAAATGGTAAATGACTGTAAAGGTAACAATGAAGTCAAGTAGTGAATGTAAAGGCTACATATCAAGGCCATAGAGAAAGAGAAAGCCTGGACTTTCGCACAATGGCTGTCATTGGTCCATTGCATCAAATGACACATTCAATACTATGATTGCAAGGTCCACTCTGCTGCGTTTGCTGAGATCATTGAGCTTTAATTTAATCCAGAATAAGTGTTTTGTTTTTGTCTTGTACGTAGACTAAGATTGTGTCTTAACATTCTGAATATGTATGAAACATGAAGGTGCACAAATACTGTGAGTTTGTTTGTGTGTTCTTGCGTTCTTAGATCTTTCCAGTAGAAATGTTTGTGATAGTCACTTGCTACTGTAGTTAGTACTGTAGTTAGTTATTTCATGGTTTGATTTCAGTGTATTTTGATCAGTACAATACTTTCTTGGTATATAGAGATTGGTGATGTCTTTGGATCTTGATTGCAGTGCAATTTAGAAAATCTGCTAAATTTAAGAATGGGCGGATCTGTCGTTAATCTGTAGCAATTCTGTCTGGCTCCTCTGGGTTACTAATGTCAGGTGCCTATTATACACACCTATAGGCACGTCCATCCGCAAATGATATCTTCTCCAAGAGGTTTTGTTTATTCTGAAATTTAAAGTATGAGTTGGCAGTAGCACCGTTGCTTTGCAGAGTTTGTGTGCTTTGTGTGCCTAATGATTTGCCCCCACCCTCCCAGAGAGAACAGCAGATGGTGCATGCTGAGGTTATCAAACAAGAATCCCAGCCAGCAGTTCATTCCTAGACTTTGGGACAGGGACAAACAGCTGTTTGTCACAATGAAAATTTAGGACAGAGGACATCATTCGCCATAGTTTATTTATAGGATTTTCTAGTCTGGTTATTTTTATTTTATTTTTATTTAACCTTTATTTAACCAGGTAGGCAAATTGAGAACACGTTCTCATTTACAATTGCGACCTGGCCAAGATAAAGCAAAGCAGTTCGACACATACAACAACACATAGTTACACATGGAGTAAAACAAACATATAGTCAATGATACAGTGAAAAAAAATAAGTCTATATACAATGTGAGCAAGTGAGGTGAGATAAGGGAGGTGAAGGCAAACAAATATATGTATAAATAAATAAAAATATAAAAAGGCCATGGTGGCGAAGTAAATACAACACAGCAAGTAAAATAAAAAATAAAAACACTGGAATGGTTGGTTTGCAGTGGAAGAAAGCGCAAAGTAGAGACAGAAATAATGGGGTGCAAAGGAGCAAAATAAATAAATAAATAAATACAGTAGGTAAAGAGGTAGTTGTTTGGGCTAAATTATAGATGGGCTATGTACAGGTGCAGTAATCTATGAGCTGCTCTGACAGCTGGTGCTTAAAGCTAGTGAGGGAGATAAGTGTTTCCAGTTTCAGAGATTTTTGTAGTTCGTTCCAGTCATTGGCAGCAGAGAACTGGAAGGAGAGGCGGCCAAAGGAAGAATTGGTTTTGGGGGTGACCAGAGAGATAAACCTGCTGGAGCGCGTGCTACAGGTAGGTGTTGCTATGGTGACCAGCGAGCTGAGATAAGGGGGGACTTTACCTAGCAGGGTCTTGTAGATGACCTGGAATCTGTCTCTTATACACATCTAGATGTGTATAAGAGACAGGTTATAGACTGCATGCAATTTATTGAGTAGGGTTTTGGAGGCTATTTTGTAAATGACATCACCGAAGTCGAGGATTGGTAGGATGGTCAGTTTTACAAGGGTATGTTTGGCAGCATGAGTGAAGGATGCTTTGTTGCGGAATAGGAAGCCAATTCTAGATTTAACTTTGGATTGGAGATGTTTGATGTGAGTCGAAGGAGAGTTTACAGTCTAACCAGACACCTAGGTATTTGTAGTTGTCCACATATTCTAAGTCAGAGCCGTCCAGAGTAGTGATGTTGGACAGGCGGGCAGGTGCAGGCAGCGATCGGTTGAAGAGCATGCATTTAGTTTTACTTGTATTTAAGAGCAATTGGAGGCCACGGAAGGAGAGTTGTATGGCATTGAAGCTCGCCTGGAGGGTTGTTAACAGTGTCAAAAGAAGGGCCAGAAGTATACAGAATAGTGTCGTCTGCGTAGAGGTGGATCAGAGAATCACCAGCAGCAAGAGCGACATCATTGATGTATACAGAGAAGAGAGTCGGTCCAAGAATTGAACCCTGTGGCACCCCCATGGAGACTGCCAGAGGCCCGGACAACAGACCCTCCGATTTGACACACTGAACTCGATCAGAGAAGTAGTTGGTGAACCAGGCGAGGCAATCATTAGAGAAACCAAGGCTGTCGAGTTATTAGTAAAGGTACTGACTTCATATTGTGAACTTTAGCTTCTCTGCTTGAGTTGAGCTGGTTGAGTCACTGGGTTGTTTTGATTCTCCATTTATGATATGCCTCAGAATATATGATGAAGATATATCTATTTGTTTTCCCCCTTGATCCTTTATATTGGTATATATGGGTAGAGGCCCCAGCCACCCAAGTCATAGACGGTTCTATCTGCCACTGCACAGCAAGCGGTACCGTTGCACCAAGTCTGGAACCAACAGGACCCTGAACAGCTTCTACCTCCAAGCCATAAGACTGCTAAATAGTTAGCCTATTTTGACTCATCACATTCTGCTGCTACTGCTTATTATCTATCCTGTTGCCTAGTCACTTTACCCCTACCCATATGTACATATCTATCTCAATTACCTCATACCCCTGCACATTGACTCAGTACTGGTACCCCAGTATATAAAGTTTAAAGTTAGCGTTACTCATTGTGTATTTATTCCTTGTGTTATCTTTATATTATTAATAAATTTTTCTCTCTGCATTGTTGGAAAGGGCCCGTAAGTAAGCATTTCACTGTTAGTCTACACCTGTTGTTTATGACGCATGTGACAAATAAAATGCTATTTAATTTGAAAACACATCTGATGAAAATATTCTCTTGTGACGTTTCCAATCGGATTTTGAGGGGATTTGCTTGATAAGAGCTGCCCCACATGTTTATTATTCTCTAGTGCCCCCAGTGCTACATACTTACAATAGAGCATCCCCACGCCAGCTATGACAAGTGGACCACAGCAACTAGGATTATGTCAACTGATGAAGTCCAGCTGTGAAAAGCCACAGGTTCTTCTGATTCATCATTGTGGAGATTCTTTGTCTGGTGTTTAACCATTTGCTAGTGAGGTCTCTCCATACAACCTCATTATTTATGCCCGGGACAGAAAGGAGTGATATCATCAAAGAGGATCTGTACTTGTATAAAGAAAACCAACAGCCCATCCCACTGGGCACACACTGGTTGAATCAACATTGTTTCCACGTGGAATAGACATTGAATTGACATCTGTGCCCAGTCGGATTTGACTCCCTAGGACCAGGATACCCCTCAATACTTATAGCTTCAGAACCAAGAGAATATTGTACTTAGTAGAGTGTGTAGTCTAATTATGTTTGTATACATACTGTAGCTACCCTTGTGTTACCTAGTGTAACTGTCAACATTACTGTCGATGGAGATTGTGTATAACGTTCTGTGCACTGTACAGTACATGAATATGTTCTTGATGTAGAGCCAAGAGTGTGTAACACTGTCTTTCTCTTTCAGATGAGAGGCAAGGCACCCTCAGGCTGAGTAACCTCACTAAGAGCATGTCAGGGAAATATGTGTGCCGAGCTAGCAACACTGCCGGCTCTGACACTTGCTCTATCAACCTGGAGGTCTTCACCTGTATGTATAGGAAGTAAACACACATAATCTCATACTAGTATATACAGACTGCTCTTGTTTCCTGTTCTAATCCTCTCTGTGGTGTCCTCTTCCACAGCCTCTAATGCTGGAGCGATTGTTGCTGCTACTCTGGGGTCCATCGTGGCACTGGTAGCCATCATACTCTTCCTCATCTTCATACTGAGGAGGAGAGACCACGAAGAGGAGGAGCTAGCCAATGATATCAAGTGAGATTTTGTCATTGGAAAACAGGTACAGTTGTTAAACATCACAGGATGTACAACTACTAGTACTCCACCATGGACAGTGTTCTAATTCAGTTTCTGCAGGTTGGTGATTGGAGGATGTGTGTAGCATGTGATATGATCTTGGTTTGTGTTTTCTCATTGGCTGTCTATCCATTACAGGGAGGATGCCCAGGCACCCAAGCGTGTTTCCTGGGCAAAGAGCGGCACAGGCTCAGACATTCTCTCCAAAAATGGCACGCTGTCCTCCATAGCCACGAGCCCGCATCTACGAGACCCCCAGCAGCCCAACAACTTCCGCTACCCCTACCCCACTGCTCCGGCCTCTGACACAGGCTCTGTGCTCAACGCCTACCGCCTTCGGCCTGGAGAGCCCAACCCCCTGCAGGGCCTCCCAGGGTACATCAGTGGCACACCTCCACCCAGGCACACCAGACCCCTCTGTGTTGCAAACAACATTGATGCCACCTCTCCACACAGGCACAGTCGACCCCCCAGTTCGAACCACATCAGTGGGACTCTACCCCCTGGCCTTACCCGGCCCCTCAGCACTAGTATCATTGTTGACACCCCTCCCCATGGGTTCAGTCAACCCCCCAGTCCTAACCATGTTGGTGTCACCTCTCCACATGGGCACAGCAGACCCACTAGTTCTAACAACATTGGTACCCCCTCCCCATATGGGAACAGTCAACCCCCAAGTTCTAACAATATCGGTGCCCCCTCTCCCCATGGGCACAGCAGACCACCAAGCTCGAACCACATTGGCGGTAGCGCTCCACACAGGCACAGTCGACCTCCCAGTTCCAAGCACAGTCGACCCCCTAGTTCTAACCACAGCCGACCTCCCAGCATCAGTAGCATACCTCACTATGGACACAGCAGAACCTCTAGTTCCAACGGTGCCCCACCCGGTCACATGGTCACAGACCCCGACAAGACTGAGAGGGCCCAGCCTCAGGTGCCACGCCCTCTCACCTCGCCAATCAGCTCCACCACCCTGGCCCGTATAGGTGCTGTGCCCGTCATGGTGCCCGCTCAGAGCCAGGCTGGATCACTGGTATAGCCCACTGGAGTGTCTCACGTTTTACTTTTGAACACAAACTGAAGCAAATGGATAAAGACTTCCTCAAAGGCTATAGAGAGAAGGATTTGCTACAAATTAAAATCACTTTTTTTATTGCAGTTGTTCAAAGTAGAATGAAGAACTCATGCTAAAGAAGACAAATGAGAAAATATGACACTTGTGGAATCTACACTATTCAAGTCTGCACAAGTTAAGACTTGTTTTATTATTTTTGTTGTTTTCAAATGCCATGATCAGATTCTTTAAGGTTAAAACAAGGCCTATTCTCAAAAAAAATATTTGTGAACAAGTTGTTTGTGAATCCATATATTTGACAGTTTTGACCTAGTCGTGGCCAAAAGTTTTGAGAATGACCCAAATATTAATTTCCACAAAGTTTGCTGCGTCAGTGTCTTTAGATATTTTTGTCAGATGTTACTATGGAATACTGCAGTATAATTACAAGCATTTCATAAGTGTCAAAGGATTTTATTGACAATTACAGGAAGTTGATGCAAAGAGTCAATATGTGCAGTGTTGACCATTCTTTTTCAGGACCTCTGCAATCCGCCCTGGCATGCTGTCAATTAACTTCTGGGCCACATCCTGACTGATGGCAGCCTATTCTGCAATAATCAATGCTTGGAGTTTGTTTATAATTTGTGGGTTTTGTTTGTCCACCCGCCTCTTGAGGATTGACCACAAGTTCTCAATGGGATTAAGGTCTGAGGAGTTTCCTGGCCATGGACCCAAAATATCGATGTTTTGTTCCCCGAGCAACTTAGTTATCACATTTGCCTTATGGCAAGGTGCTCCATCATGCTGGAAAAGGCATTGTTCGTCACCAAACTGTTCTTGGATGGTTGGGAGAAGTTGCTCTCGGAGGATGTGTTGGTACTATTCTTTATTCATGGCTGTGTTCTTAGGCAAAATTGTGAGTGAGCCCACTCCCTTGGCTGAGAAGCAACCCCACACATGAAGGGTCTCATGATGCTTTACTGTTGGCATGACACAGGACTGACGGTAGCGCTCACCTGGTCTTCTCCGGACAAGCTTTTTTTCCAGATGCCCCAAACAAACGGAAAGGGGATTCATTAGAGAAAATGACTTTACCCCAGTCCTCAGCAGTCCAATCCCTGTACCTTTTGCAGAATATCAGTCTGTCCCTGATGTTTTTCCTGGAGAGAAGTGGCTTCTTTGCTGCCCTTCTTGACACCAGGCTATCCTCCAAAAGTCTTCACCTCACTGTGCGTGCAGATTTAGAGGTCGACCGATTATGATTTTTCAACGCCGATACCGATTATTGGACGACCAAAAAAAGCCGATACCGATTAATCAGCCTATTTTATTTATTTGTAATAATGACAATTACAACAATACTGAATGAACACTTATTTTAACTTAATATAATACATCAATAAAATCAATTTATCCTCAAATAATGAAACATGTTCAATTTGGTTTAAATAATGCAAAAACAAAGTGTTGGAGAAGAAACTAAAAGTGCAATATGTGCTATGTAAGAAAGCTAACGTTTCAGTTCCTTGCTCAGAGCATATGAAAGCTGGTGGTTCCTTTTAACATGAGTCTTCAATATTCCCAGGTAAGAAGTTTTAGGTTGTCGTTATTATAGGAATTATAGGACTATTTCCCTCTATACCATTTGTATTTCATTAACCTTTGACTATTGGATGTTCTTATAGGCACTTTAGTATTGCAAGTGTAACAGTATAGCTTCCGTCCCTCTCCTTGCTCCTCCCTGGGCTCGAACCA
>NC_036841.1:876516-969185 GCF_002910315.2 Salvelinus sp. IW2-2015
TGACTCAACTATGCCCCCTTGTGGGCATGGCTTCACTTAGACTTGTGGAAATGAACTATATACCATGTAAGTTTGTAGGCTCCTGCTTCACAGTTTATTAGACATAAGGATTGTATTAAAAATAACCAATTTAAGACTATCAACATCAATCAAATGCCAGCTACCTTCTTCTCCTTCTTGCCAAAGCTGAGTCCTGGAGTGTCTTTCTCCACCACCACACAGGAGATCCCCTTGGGACCTTTCCCTCCCGTCCGACACATTACTATGTACACGTCTGTGTCTCCTCCTCCGCTGATGAAGGCCTGCAGCAGGACAAACACAGTGAGAGCGATACCTTCACTTTATATCACAATTTATTCTTTCATATCAGCTACAGTAAGGAGATGAATAAAAACAGTACCTTGGACCCATTGAGGACATAATGGTCTCCTTCCAACTTTGCAGTAGTGAGTAACGAAGCAGCATCACTGCCACTGCCTGAAACATGAACGGGAAATGAGATTTAAAAAGACAAAGGATAGCCACACTATACAGGTTCATGGTGTCAATGCATGACGCCATCACATAATAGAAAACTTAGGACAAAATACCAACCTGGCTCAGTCAGACAATAAGAGGCAAACTTGTCCATCGTACAAAGCTCAGGGCAGTACTTCTCCCTCTGTTCAGTGTTGCCGAAGGTGTCAATCATCCAGTTACACATGCTGCACAGAAATGAGCATCTATTAATGAACACCTGATACTTACTCCTGCTTTCAATTAATATCTAGTCAATTGTCTATATGTGATGTTTGGTGCATCTCTTGAGCAGACACTTGAGAGGTTGTGGTGATTGCTGGCATTTGCCACGCCTTACTTGTGAATGCTGAGGTAGGCTGTGGTGCTAACGCAGCCTGTCGATAAGGCCTCAAAGATGAGTGAGGTGTCCAGACGAGACAGGCCAGATCCCCCCACCTCCGGCTGTACATAGATTCCCCCAAACCCCAGCTGGGCAGCCTTACGCAAGGTCTCCACCGGGAAGATTTCCTGAACAATGAAAGTTGCTTTTTACGTTCATACAAATGCCCTCTCACAAAAAAAGGGGTTTAGTGATTGCAGAGGAGGCTGGTGGGAGGAGCTAATGGCTGGAATGGCATTCATGGATAGGAGTCAAACAGGTAGTTTCCATGTTTGATACTGTTCCATTTATTCCATTGACATGTATGGGTTGAAAGGGAATAGCTAAACAAGCTGCACTGCACAGTAATACCTTTTCATCCCACTCAGCCATGTGTGGAGACATTTCATTTGCTGCGAAGTCAAAGGCCATCTTCTGAAACTCTTTCTGTTCATCACTGAGGCCATGAGCAGCTGCAAGGAGGGAGTTACGAATAGAGTCATGCAGGTGTAACAGTTGTTAAAGTACAGTGTTAATTTCACCAGGTTCATATATTAATATTTTGATTTGTTATTATGCATGCCTGCATCCTGGGAGTAGGGGAGTGTGTACTTACGTTTTGCCCTGCGTGCTCGTGCTCAAATCATTTTGATGCACTATGAGAGGTAGACACGCTTTTTCTGTCGTCTTCAGAAAAGTTTGATTATTTTAAGTACAAAGTCATACACAGTGTTTTGTTCATGAATAATGTTGTATATTTAGAGGTTACTCATAAGTGGATGGTATTTTTAAGATGCACTTGTAACTGTAGTTTTTAGAATGATATTAACATTCTGAATTCAACATGTGGTTAATAGCTAGCTACGGTATTAGCAGGCTATTTATTGTATGTGTGAACGATGGCTAGTTCTTCAAATGATCCCAGTCCCTTGTATTGTGCATCTGTTGTAGAAAGAGGCTACGATTCGCAGAACATATGTGCTCTACAAATGTTTTATTTTCTTTTGGATGCAGATGCAGGATGCAAATAGTGAATTCTGCTTAATTAAAACAACCTGATCTCCAAAGTCCACGTCTAGTCTCAATCAACCACACACAACGCAGAGTTATAGCGGTGCAGTACAGGGCACATATTGCATAAAACCTAGCAGTGTTAAGAATAGAGTCACGCAGGGCACATACCGCATAAAGCCTAGCGGTGTTAGACAATGGTAGTACTGTAGAGTACGGCATAATTACCAGAATCATTTTAAACACTTTTATATTAAGATAAATAGTTGAAACAACCATTGAACATGACACACACATCACACGTGCCCTTCTACTTTAGCTGCAAAATAATGATTGAGTATCACTTGACCACCAGAGGTTGTTATATAGCTAGTTGGGTAGTACAGTATAACGTTACCAACAGAGGTCAATATGACTAAGTAGTACATAAGTAGCAATGCATTTCTGGAAAATGCACACTTAGCAATGAAAAAGACACTTTATGCAGTAATTTACCTACTAGTCAGCTAACTAGTTTAGCGAGCAATTCTGCTCATAACCAACTAACTCATGTTAACGCGTCAGATGACTAGCAGTGCAAGTCCGCATTACTCTACCAACGATTTGAAACCCAAAATGCTCATGGAACTTACGGTCAACGCATGACGCTATTCCTCGTCTCTTTTCGCTGTTCGATATTAAACGACATCTTCTGCCAATGCATAAACTCAGTCTGGCAACTCTAGAGAACGTTCCAACGGCCGCCATGTTGGTCACTGGTTATATCACGCTGCTGCTGTAGGGAAATGTAGTTCCGTTACATAAGATACGTGTAGGTCTTAGATTGTGCAGGTCCAGGTTAGTTTTCTTCGATCCTTTTTCAGGAAAAGGCAAATTTTTCTCATAATTTCATTAACCACCGAAATATACCCTAAGGTCAATTGCTTGCTTAAACCATAGACATTAAGGAGGCCTAAACAGAGAAATCAAACCTAAGTGAACTGTTTCTACATCACGTGCCTTTGACACACGTCACTAGCGCGGGAGTTATTCATTATTCAGCGTCCTTCTTTTTGCAGTGTTCAGAGTTTAATGACGTTCGCATCTTTATAACATACAAGTAAGTAACAATGTAATCCTTTGCATAGTTATCTGATTTAATGAAACACGTTCTTTATTTGCTTTAAATCAAATGTCACGTACACAGAATGGTTAGGCATCATTGGAATTGGACTTTGAGGTTCAATTTCTTCCAAGCCAACCACTATTTCGTCATCTCTCAGACATGACAGGTACAACGAGAACTCGTGGAAGAACACTACAATCCAGTAAGTAAAAGCATTCACATTTCTGTACAATACATGACATGCAATTGCATGGTTTTTCAACGTCCCTGAAACTGTTTCACAATCACTTTACTACCACTATGATTTGACTTTCAAATGGCTATTAATAAGTGAATGTATTTTATGTACTCTAAACCAGTCAACGACGAAGAGACAAATTGTGCCCGCAGTGAGGATTCCCTATTGGAGATTGGTCAGGCAGTCGGGGGGAAGAGGAAATGCTCAGGGAAGACTTGAAAACAGGACTTCAAAGGAAGAAAAATCACCTGAATGACAATTGGAACGCTCCAACAGGAATCTGTTCCCAAAACTTCATAAATAACAAGGTTGTCAACAAACAAGCATACAAAGTTGTATAGCGGCAGAATAAGATACCGGGTAGGGAGTGGGCTATTTCATTACGTTTTTCACTCACCATGTTTATTCTGAAAAATGTCTGTGCTCACTCTGGTAGGCTATGGACAAACATTAAGAATAAGCTACGTGATGAGTTGATGTCTATTCAGCAGCTAGTTAGCAAGGTGAATTGATCTAATTTGTATGCGTTGTTTTTGGCAACCTTGTACTTTACAAAGTTTTTGGCACAGATTCCTGTTGGAACGTTCCAATTATACCCACCCCCACAGTACTGTCACAGAGCCAGAGAGATGCTTTGAAAATGGCATAAATGTCAAGATATTCTGTTCTCCTTAATAATAGGATGGTGTCATCTATGGCTATTCTATGTCAGGCTTTGTGGTTAATGTGTCCACCCTTAGATTGGAAGGTTGGGGGTTCAATCCCCAGTCAAGTTATACCAAAGACTCAAATGAGACCTGATGGATCTGCTTGGCTTTCAGCACTAAGGAAATGGATTGGGGGTAAGGCCCTGCGGCAGACTAGCATCCTGTCTAGGGGGTATACTTTTACATCAAGCTGCCTAACGATATACAGAAACAGGAGATAGGCTCTTGCCCTATGGGTCGTTATGGCTTGTTAAGGCTTACTTACTTTTACTATGCCAGTTTGGGATCAAGGATTTGAAGATTCTTCAACCAAACTGGGTGTTGGGATGTTGTTTGGAACTACCGGGCCTGTAACTTCATGCGAGACATGAAAGCGGGGCAGCAAGTATTCTTCTAGCACAGTAACTGCAAGGAGCCTGGAATATCTGGAGTTATGAAGGTGAGCCTCTACCTGTTCCTATTTCTGTTGGTTGTATTTCAGGTATGGTGCCTCTCACCTGCTTTCTCTTTTCCAGATTGTAAAGGAGTCCTATGTGGACCACAGTCAGTTTGACAAGAAAGATGTCCATTACGACACCTCCAGCAAGGCAGACAACCCCAGATGGAGTATGGTATGAATGATTTCATGTTTACATTTGTTTGTGTTCCAAATGGCTTGAGATCAAGATACATCACTGATATGTAACAGGCTTTTAAAAAAATCACAATCCAATTTAGTCTGTACTAGTACTCTGCTGGCTTGTTTAATGTTTGACTGCTAGGTTGGTGTCCAGTTTGAGAGGATGTTGAAGTACTTTATTCCTCTGTCTGAATTGAAGAAGACCCACCTGCAGCACAAGGCGGGCCCCTGAATGGCATGGCTCTCTTCACCAGGGCCAGGCTGTCTGTCCAGCCCCTCACCAGTGGTATGTGGAGATCAGTGACACTAAGTAATATGGTTGTCAAATCTCCACCTCATCATATTTTACAAAGCTTTTGTCTAAGTAAAATCATATATTTAAAGAAATTCAAATGAGTTTGGAGGACAAAGACCCACTGAAGATTTGGACAAGATGATGATGATGATGATGCTGCTGCTGATGCTAATATGATGTTTACTGTCTATTGAACCATTGTGCTTGTATTGAATGAAAATTGGCTCAAGGTTTCTGTTTGTCAGACACCCTGGATGGAGTTTATTTCTAATACAATATGTTTATATTAAGACAGTTCATGTGTTTGCCCTCACTATCTATAAAGGAGATAATTTCAGTCTAAACATGCAACATTTTCATTTCCAAGGTAATCGATCATTCCATCAGTCCATTGAAATATTTATCAGGTGCAAGCAACTTATTTCTATAGCAAAACAAGTCTGTGGATAACAATGCATATGGCATCAATTTATTTCAGTTTTGGGGAAGGGGCTATAATTAGTAATTTGCAGAGCACAAAAAAATACAGGACAATTTTAGGCTAAAAGAAGTGTTAAACGTATTGAGGCAACAGGATTTAATTCGCTAGATACACTTAGGCACGACATTTCAAGTCTAACGTGGACGATACAGAAGACTTCTTAATATCAGACCTCAAATACAAGCACTTAAAATCCCTGCCTAACAGTATTGGAATGCTTAGGTAAAGCATGTGAATTTAATGGTCATATTGTGACCGTCTGTATGCTATTCACTGTACATGATGGTATAAGAGGGTGAGAGTTCTATAGCTCTTATTTGCAGGACTTTAAAATGAATGGGTTAGTAATACTTTATCTAGCCCTCTCACTCAAAGAAATTGGATGACACTTCCAATGCAGTAGAAACCTTCCATTGATCTCACTGCAATCATTACACAAGGACTGAGAGGAGAATGTGTATGTGGAGAAGCAACGGACATATCTGTGCAAAGATACAATTTCAGATTTCATTATGACAGACCACATTAAAATGTCAGGAATGCATTTGACTGGGTATGGAATGTTTTCAAAATGCATCGCTGTTACTCATGACTAACTCCCTATGACAATAGTGTTGTATACAGAGTTAGAATCCATTCATATAAAGCTAAAGCTAGAAATATATTTTGTGACAAAGAAAGTTGATAAATTGATGACATAACAGGGTATAATATTCCATTTCTAGGGTATCACGCACAGGGGGAGATCTAAAGTGGCCGGCTTTACTTTCACCGGATATGTGTGTTGATGGAGTTGACCTGCAGCGGAATTTTAGGCCCCTGTAATGCCTCATGCAGGCTTCTTTTTCATTGTTCAGGTGTTTACCTCTAGACTTCCCTTCATCCTTCCTTTATTCAGCAGCCCTAATAAACAGAGGGCTACTTTATCAGTGATCATGTGAGCTGACAGGTGACCCCACTACTTTTCCACAGACACTGCCAGTCTTCTGTGAGGAGAATGAGTGGAGGCAGCTTTAGGCGCTGTCCTCCCTCGCCGCCTTCTCCAGAGCACTCTCTGAGCTGACTGAGCCCTCGAACCGCTGGGCTCCGATGGTGGCCTGGCTCGACATGCTCTTCCTCACCACATCCCCTTTCCTCCACAGTGTGATTTCCTGATTGAGAAGGAAGTGGTCATGAACTCATTGTCTTAATCACTAAAGCATTTCCATAGGGACACATTTACTGCTAGGTAGGAATGCAATATATAATGTGCATCACAGTGAACAATGGATACACCATGTTGAACCTGACACCTGATAAATTCCCTCTATAAGGACACACAATTTCATCTGGGATCACTGCTAACAGTTACCCATCAGAAGCCACTGTTCTATACCTGCTGTTTGAAGTAGCGTCTCTCCTCCTCATCAATCAGCACCAGATTAAGGTAGTAACGCACAGAGAACTTCTTATTGATATCTCGCATGGTAGGGGTCATCTCATAGCCAGCCAGAAACAACCGGATTGGAATTGACTCTCCTTAAACATAATTAAAACACCCAGTTAGACCTGATAGGTAGTTTGAGTATTGCAATTTTCAAAAGCATACAATCTTCACTATATCCTTTACCTCGGACAGGAGCTCCATCCATGATCTCATATTTGGCGATGGTGTCATTTTCATGGTATACACTAGGACCGGTGCCAGTTGTCTCCCTTTTGATGATGTCAATCTCCATGTGCTTAATTTTAATCCGCACCAGCAGGAAGTAGATCTTACCCACAATGACGTCTTTCAGGTGGTACCTGTGAAAGACAGGAAGGATTGTCACAGGACTGCTCTGCCGCAAAGACAAATAGTCAAAGGTTCTAAGCTACAATGATTTCTGCATGTTCCTGTGACTAGGAGAGGTGGCATTTTGTTATTTTGTAAATTTACCCCAAAAATTGAGGTGACAGGGTACTGAAAAAATGTATCTCTTTCAGCCTTACTTGGATTTGTTGTACTCAAACTCAATGTGGAGACAGTCTTCGATCCCAACTTCCATTTTTATTGACGAGTTGAGCTCTGGGTAAGTACTGAGTGTGTGCACCACAATATCCATCTCTTTACTGATGTCATTCAGTCTCCTGCTCACCGTAGCGCGCAGAAAATACCTGCAAGTACAACCAACAAACACTGAGCAAACCTGCTGTAATCTCAACAGATGTCATCCAACAACATATCTCATTGCCCCCATTATCATAACCACTAATCATGATTTGTGTGTGTAATGCAAGACATTGAGCATATGAAGCACACACACATTACTCTTGCTGAGGATGTAGTGCTAGGCACATGACTGACGGGTCAAAGGGGATCTCGGGTTAAAAAGTGAGCCATAAAGTAATAGTTATTTTGGCAGAGAATGTTCAGGCTGAATGTTTCCTTACCGTAGCTTCACATTCTGGCCTGTGTATGACTCATAGGGCTTCTCAACATGGGTGAACTCAAAGTCGAAGGTCTGTGACTGAGTAAGCTCACCAGGCCTTGCCAGATCTTTCACCAGGGAGACAAACTCATGATGGTTTCCTCTGTCATAGTACAGCTCTGTGAAGGAAGGACAGGTATACACTTCAGACATTCAAAGACATCGCAAAATAATCACTCTCATAGAAGAATGCATCTAGGCCTATTGGCACATTCGACACAACTGTTGTTAACTAAAAAGTACAACATAAAGCGACATTGCATTTATTATGATTCATTTGGAATAGATATCACTGCATTAAACTAAGAACACTCACCAATCTGGCCTACAAATTCGATTTTGATGCCTTGATGTTCCAGTCTTTTCCCAGGGTTCTTCAGTGTAACGTTGACCTTTCCTGCCACAGTCTCCCCATCATAAAATAAGAAATATTTGTCCTTCTTCCCATCTTCAGTCTTATGTTCAGCCTTCTTTCTCGTCTCAGCATCAGTCAGAACTACATCAATTTCTGCACTTTGGCCAAAACTGAAGAAACTCATGCTTGTTATTTTCTGGCCCGTTTTATGAACAAGGTTAAGATTGATCGGGTCTGAACAGAACCTTTAAGACCAATTTAGGTGACACTTTCAGTGACCTATTTCTTACTGAAGTAAATTCTGTCGTTCATTCGAAATGACGGAAAGTGCAAAAACACCGACTTGTTTGTTACCAGCAATGATCACAGAACGTAGTAATTCTGCTTATAGTCAGCACATGCAGATGGGAGGTCTGGACAAATATGCAAATGTTATCGTTATTTTACCTTTATATTTCTTCTCAAATTCAATTGAATTCAATTACACACAGCACCATGTCTTCATATCCCTTTCGATGAAATAGCCTAAATACTACAAAACATGTCGCATGGTGATATCCACAAACACTGAAGAATGTTGCGTTTCCCTCGAACTCAAGATGTATCCGTCATTCAGACACCGATTAACAATGTAGTGAGTCTTGATTGTTTCCTTTAGAACGTTATTCACGTTAAATTGTATATTTCCTGAAAAAGCATAATATTGCAAGCGATCATTTCCTATGTTGTTGCACTTCCGGGGTTGTCTGGTTGACTGCATTATTTTTCAAAATAAAAGTTAAACTCTTCTGTAGTCATTTGCAAAACAAAAGTCTCAACAATACAATAAATACAGTTACTAATGTTATTTGTGTCTTTATTGACAAAATGAAGTAAGCATAACAGTATCCATTACTTGCACTACAACGAACATTTTACATTTTTCAACAGTTCCTGAGTAGTGTTATTTAACAAAATAACCATGTTTCAAAAAGTCATTTTTAACAATTTCAATTTGAAACATTGTTTCATACTTATATATTGTTACTGATAAACATGTATGTGTAGACATTTGTTTCTAAAAAAGTTGTATTGCCTGTATATCCATTAATATTGTATATTGTGTTCATAAAGAAAATACAGTTAATTGTGAGTCAAAACTGGACAATATGTCCAATATTCATAAAGTACGTAATTAGTAAGCAAAGAAGGTCACTTATACAGACACGGCACTCTGAAAAAAATCATAATTACTTGATATAATCATAATAATACATCTTAGCAGCATTATTATGGGATTATACTGTATAACTGTCATATGTTTCTTTGTTATTCTGAACGCAGAGAATAAAGTCAGTTGGCTTTTAAGCACAACAGACAGTTTCATTGTGCCCCTTGGCTCTGCATGTAAAATATTTCATCAGCTTTTTAAACATGCCCCACTCATTATCTGTATGTATGTATGTACAGTTGAAGTTGAAAGTGTACATACACCTTAGCCAAATACATTTAAACTCAGTTTTTCACAATTCCTGACATTTAATCCTAGTAAAAAATACCCTGTTTTAGGTCAGTTAGATCACCACTTTATTTTAAGAATGTGAAATGCCAGAATAATAGTAGAGAATGATTTATTTCAGATTTTATTTCTTACATCACATTCCCAGTGGGTCAGAAGTTTACATACACTCAATTAGTATTTGGTAGCATTGCCTTTAAATTGTTTAACCTGGGTCAAACGTTTCAATAGCCTTCCACAAGCTTCCCACAATATGTTGGGTGAATTTTGGCCCATTCCTCCTGACAGAGGTGGTGTAACTGAGTCAGGTTTGTAGGCCTCCTTGCTCGCACACGCTTTTTCAGTTCTGCCCACAATTTATCTATAGGATTGAGGTCAGGGCTTTGTGATGGCCACTCCAATACCTTGACTTTGTTGTCCTTAAGCAATTTTGCCACAACTTTGGAAGTGTGCTTAGGGTCAATGTCCATTTGGAAGACCCATTTGTGACCAAGCTTTAACTTCCTGACTGATATCTTGAGATGTTGCTTCAATATATCCACATAATTTTCCTACCTCATGATGTCATCTATTTTGTGAAGTGCACCAGTCCCTCCTGCAGCAAAGCACCCACAACATGATGCTGCCACCCCTGTGCTTCACGGTTGGAATGGTGCTCTTCGGCTTGCAAGCCTCCCCCTTTTTCCTCCAAACATAACGATGGTCATTATGGCCAAACAGTTCTATTTTTGTTTCATCAGACCAGAGGACTTTTCTACAAAAAGTACGATCTTTGTCCCCATGTGCACTTGCAAAACTTAGTCTGGCTTTTTTAATGGCGGTTTTGGAGAAGTTGCTTCTTCCTTGCTGAGCGGCCTTTCAGGTTATGTCGATATAGGACTCACTTTACTGTGGATATAGATACTTTTGTACCCTGTTTCCTCCAGCATCTTCACAAGGTCCTTTGCTGTTGTTCTGGGATTGATTTGCACTTTTCGCACCAAAGTACGTTCATCTCTTGGAGACAGAACATGTCTCCTTCCTTAGCGGTATGACGGCTGCGTGGTCCCATGGTGTTTATACTTGCGTACTATTGTTTGTACAGATGGTTCATCCTCTCAAGGATGAAACAGACTAGTGGAAGTCTACAAAAAAAATTCTGAGGTCTTGGCTGATTGCTTTTGATTTTCCCATGATGTCAAGCAAAGAGGCACTGAGTTTGAAGGTAGGCCTTGAAATACATCCACAGGTACACATCCAATTGACTCAAATGATGTCAATTAGCCGATCAGAAGCTTCTAAAGCCATGACAACAATTTCTGGAATTTTCCAAGCTGTTCAAAGGCACAGTCAACTTAGTGTATGAAAACTTCTGACCCATTGGAATTGTGATACAGTGAATTATAAGTGTAATAATCTGTCTGTAAACAATTGTTGGAAAAATGACTTGTGTCATGCACAAAGTAGATGTCCTAACTGACCAAAACTACAGTTTTTTAACAAGAAATTTGTGGAGTGGTTGAAATACGAGTTTTAATGACTCCAACCTAAGTGTATGTAAACTTCCGACTTCAACTGTATGTATGTATGTATGTATGTATGTATGTATGTATGTATGTATGTATGTATGTATGTATGCAGGTATGTATGTATATATGTATGTATGTATGTATGTATGTATGTCTGTACGTACATATACATTACCAGTCGAAAGTTTGGACACTTACTCATTACAGGGTTTTTCTTTATTTTTGCTATTTTCTACATTGTAGAATAATAGTGAAGACATCAAAAATAAGAAATAACACATATGGAATCATGTAGTAACCCAAAAGGTGTTCAACAAATCAAAATATATTTTATATTTGAGATTCTTCAAAGTAGCCACCCTTTGCCTTGATGGCAGCTTTGAAAACTCTTGGCATTCTCTCAACCAGCTTCATGAGGTAGTCACCTAGAATGCATTTCAATGAACAGGTGTGCCTTGTTAAAAGTTAATTTGTGGAATTTCTTTCCTTCTTAATGTATTTGAGCCAATCAGTTGTGTTGTGACACGGTAGGTATACAGAAGACAGCCCTATTTGGTAATAGACCAAGTCCATATTATGGCAAGAACAGCTCAAATAAGCAAAGAGAGAAACGACAGTCCATCATTACTTTAAGACATGAAGGTCAGTCAATACGGAACATTTGAAGAACTTCGAAAGTTTCTTCAAGTGCAGTCGCAAAAACCATCAAGTGCTATGATGAAACTGTCTCTCATGAGGACCGCCACAGGAAAGGAAGACCCAGAGTTACCTCTGCTACAGAGGATAAGTTCATTAGAGTTACCAGACTCAGAAATTGCAGCCCAAATAAATGCTTCACAGAGTTCAAGTAACAGACACGTCTCAACATCAACTGTTCAGAGGAGACTGCGTGAATCAGGCCTTCTTGGTCGAATTGCTGCAAAGAAACCACTACTAAAAGACACCAATAATAAGAAGAGACTTGCTTGAGCCAAGAAACATGAGCAATGGACATTAGACCGGTGGAAATCTGTCCTTTGGTCTGATGGGTCCAAATTTGAGATATTTGATTCCAACCGCCATGTCTTTGTGAGACACAGAGTAGGTGAACGGATGATCTCAGCATGTGTAGTTCCCACCGTGAAACATGGAGGTGTGATGGTGCTTTGCTGGTGACACCGTTAGGGATTTAGAATTCAAGGCACACTTAACCAGCATGGCTACCACAGCATTCTGCAGCGATAAACCTTCCCATCTGGTTTGCGCATAGTCCCACTATCATTTGTTTTTCAACAGGACAATGACCCAACACACCTCCAGGCTGTGTAAGGGCTATTTGATCAAGAAGGAAAGTGATGGAGTGCTGCATCAGATGACCTGGCCTCCATTAATCACCCGACCTCAACCCTATTGAGATGGTTTGGGATGAGATGGACCGCAAAGTGGAAAAGCAGCAAGTGCTCAGTATATGTGGGAACTCCTTCAAGACTGTTGGAAAAGCATTCCAGGTGAAGCTGGTTGAGAGAATGCCAAGCGTGTGCAAAGCTGTCATCAAGGCAAAGGTGGCTACTTTGAAGAATCTAAAATATATTTTGATTTGTTCAACACTTTTTTGGTTACTACATGATTCCATATGTGTTATTTAATAGTTTTGATGACTTCACTGTTACTCTACATTGTAGAAAATAGTAAAAATAAAGAAAAACACTTCAATGAGTAGGTGTGTCCAAACTGGTACTACATACATACATATATAAATACATACATACATACATACATACATACATACAACTGTTCAAAAGTTTGAGGTCACTTAGAAATTTTCTTGTTTTTGAAAGAATGCACTTTTTTTTGTCCATTAAAATAACATAAAATTGATCAGAAATACAGTGTAGACATTGTTCATGTTGTAAATGACTATTGTAGCTGGAAACGGCAGATTTTTTAAAGGAATATCTACATAGGCGTACAGAGGCCCATTATCAGCAACCATCACTCCTGTGTTCCAATGGCACGTTGTGTTAGCTAATCCAAGTTTATCATTTTAAAAGGCTAATTGATCATTACAAAACTATTTTGCAATTATGTTAGCACAGCTGAAAACTGTTGTTCTGATTAAAGAAGCAATAAAACTGGACTTCTTTAGACGAGTTGGGCATCTGGAGCATCAGCATTTGTGGGTCAAATTATAGGCTCAAATTGGCCAGAAACGAAGACCTTTCTTCTGAAACTCATCAGTCTATTGTTGTTCTGAGAAATGAAGGCTATTCCATGCGAGAAATTGCCAAAAAACTGAAGATCTCGTACAACGCTGTGAACTACTCCCTTCACAGAACAGCGCAAGCTGGCTCTAACCAGAATATAAAGAGGAGTGGGAGGCCCCGGTGCACAACTGAGCAAGAGGACAAGTACATTAAAGTGTCTAGTATGAGAAACAGATGCCTCACAAGTCCTCAACTGGCAGCATCATTAAATAGTACGCGCAAAACAGCAGTCTCAACGTCAAAAGTGATGAGGCGACTCCGGGATGCTGGCCTTCTAGGCTGATTTGCAAAGAAAAAGCAATATCTCAGACTGGCCAATAAAAATAAAAGATTAAGATGGGCAAAAGAACACAGACACTGGACAGTGTCCAGAATGCCAGCATCCCAGAGTCGCCTCTTCACTGTTGAGTCCGGTGTTTTGCGGGTACTATTTAATGAAGCTGCCAGTTGAGGACTTGTGAGGCGTCTGTTTCTCAAACTAGACACTCTAATGTACTTGTCCTCTTGCTCAGTTGTGCACCGGGGCCTCCCACTCCTCTTTATATTCTGGTTAGAGCTAGTTTGCGCTGTTCTGTGAAGGGAGTAGTACACAGCGTTGTACGAGATCTTCAGTTCCTTGGCAATTTCTCGCATGGAATAGCCTTCATTTTTCAGAACAAGAATAGACTGACAAGTTTCAGAAGAAAGTACTTTGTTTCTGGCCATTTTGTTCCTGTAATCGAACCCACAAATAATGATGCTCCAGATACTCAACTAGTCTAAAGAAGGCCAGTTTTATCGCTTCTTTAATCAGAACAACAGTTTTCAGCTGTGCTAACATAATTGTAAAAGGGTTTTCTAATGATCAATTAGCCTTTTAAAATGATAAACTTGGATTAGCTAACACAACGTGCCATTGGACCACAGGATGGTTAATGATAATGGGCCTTTGTACGCCTATGTAGATATTCCATAAAAAATCAGCCGTTTCCAGCTACAATAGTCATTTACAACATGAACAATGTCTACACTGTATTTCTGATCAATTTGATGTTATTTTAATGGACAAAAAAAATTGCATTTCTTTCAAAAACAAGGACATTTCTGTGACTCCAAACTTTTGAACGGTAGTGTATATATAAAACTATTGACACAACCTACCTTCATATTAACATAAACTAGTCCAGCTTGCATTCAGAGGTTATGAAATACTGTTTTTTTAAAACAGGTTTGTTGTACTTTGTAGAAATTTTAGGAAGTAAAAAACCTTGTTTGTCTAAAAACAGTATGGGGGAATGTTCCAGCATCAGTTAAGATGAACATGCTGGTGGAAGTTCAAAAGTCACAGCTTTAAAAAAAAATCGTACTGTAATTGTAGTTACAGTAATGACTGAGGACAAAACATATTTGTGCTACAAAAAAAAGTAAACAGTGTACTAACAGGGACATGACGTTGCAATTGCCTATCAGAAATTTTGAAATAATGATTGATCTTTTTCATTATGATAACTTTGGCAAGCTTGTAGGTTCATGTGCAATGTTACAGCTCAAATTTCTCACACGAAGCCCCATTATGGGATTTGGCACGCTTTTGACTTCAGTGGGTCTCCTCTTCAGTGTGTCTCCTCTTCAGTGTGTCTCCTCTTCAGTGTGTCTCCTCTTCCCCTTCAGTGTGTCTCTGCTTCCTCTTCAGTGTGTCTCCTCTATCTCAGATGTCAAATGATAAATGATGATTTGTGACGGAAGTGACCCTGATGGAAATATAAATTATCAAAAAAAGACATCCATCTGCAGTTGATAATTCTTTTCGTTTGTCATTTTTAATAATACATTGTGATTACACTTTAGCTCAATAATAATAATAATAATAATATAGAAAACACAATTAAGTTAATTTTATTCACCTCATCTGCTACGGCATAGTCAACGCCATCATCCTGCGCTGGAAGTTTGTAGCTAAAACACACAATAAATCCTTAATTTCCACACAAAGATGTACTAAGCAAATCACTTCACATAATATGTCACTATTAAACTGGTCCATTTAGCTTTAAAAGCCCTGTACAGAACAATGGATGTCGATTAAGGCAGCCCCCCCCGCACCTCTCTGATTCAGAGGGTTTGGGTTAAATGCGGATGACACATTTCAATTGCATGCATTCTGTTGCACAACTGACTAGGTATCCCCCTTTCCCTTTCAACCTATATCGTACTTTTTGGGTTAATTTTTACATTTCATTTTTAATCAAATGTTCTATTATTATCTATATTACTATTATTTTCACTGCATTGTTGGAAAGAGCTCTCAAGGTAAGAATTTCACTGTACTGTTTTACACCTGTTGTATCCTGTGCACGTGGCAAATAAACTTTGAAACTTGAAACTAAAGGTCGACCGATTAGGATTTTTCAACGCCGATACCGATTATTGGAGGACCAAAAAAAGCCGATACCGATTAATCGGACGATTTATGTATATATATATAATGACAATTACAACAATGATGACAAATACAACAATACTGAATGAACAATGAACACTTTTATTTGAACTTAATAGAATACACAAATAAAATCTATTTAGTCTCAAATAAATAATGAAACATGTTCAATTTGGTTTAAATAATGCAAAAACACAGTGTTGGAGAAGAAAGTAAAAGTGCAATATGTGCCATGTAAATAAGCTAACGTTTAAGTTCCTTGCTCAGAACATGAGAACATATGAAAGCTGGGTGTTCAATATTCCCAGTTCTTCAATATTCCCAGTTCAGAAGTTTAGGTTGTAGTTATTATAGGAATTATGACGCGTCGACTATTTCTCTCTCTACCATTTGTATTTCATATACCTTTGACTATTGGATGTTCTTATAGGCACTTTAGTATTGCCAGCCTAACCTCGGGAGTTGATAAGCTTGAAGTCAAACAGCGCTGCGCTTCAAGCATTGCTAAGAGCTGCTGGCAAACGCAGTAAAGTGATGTTTGAATGAATGCTTACGAGCCTGCTGCTGCCTACCACCGCTCAGTCAGACTGCTCTATCAAATATCAAATCAGACTTAATTATAATAGAATTAACACAGAAATACGAGCCTTTGGTCATTAATATGGTCAAATCCGGAAACTATCATTTAGAAAACAAAACTTTTATTATTTTAGTGAAATACGGAACCGTAGGGCCTCCCGGGTGGCGCAGTGGTCTAGGGCACTGCATCGCAGCGCTAGCTGCGCCACCAGAGTCTCTGGGTTCGCGCCCAGGCTCTGTCACAGCCGGCCGCGACCGGGAGGTCCGTGGGGCGACGCACAATTGGCCTAGCGTCGTCCAGGTTAGGGAGGGTTTGGCCGGTAGGGATATCCTTGTCTCATCGCGCACCAGCGACTCCTGTGGCGGGCCAGGCGCAGTGCGCGCTAACCAAGGGAGCCAGGTGCACGGTGTTTCCTCCGACACATTGGTGTGGCTGGCTTCCGGGTGGCGCGCTTGGAGGCGCACTGTGTTAAGAAGCAGTGCGGCTTGGTTGGGTTGTGTTTCGGAGGACACATCTCTTCGTCTCTCCCGAGCCCGTACGGGAGTTGTAGCGATGAGACAAGATAGTAATTACTAGCGATTGGATACCACGAAAATTGGGGAGAAAGGGGGGTAAAATTATTTTTATTTTTAAAGAAATACGGAACCGTTCCGTATTTTATCGAACGGGTGGCAACCCTAAGTCTAAATATTGCTGTTACATTGCACAACCTTCAATGTTATGTCATAATTATGTAAAAATCTGGCAAATTAATTACGATCTTCACACAGTTCGCAACGAGCCAGGCGGCCCAAACTGTTGAAGTGACATAATTTCCCTGTTAATATTGCCTGCTAACATGAATTTCTTTTAACTAAATATGCAGGTTTAAAAATATATACTTCTGTGTATTGATTTTAAGAAGGGCATTGATGTTTATGGTTAGGTACATTTGTGCAACGATTGTGCTTTTCTCGCGAATGCGCTTTTGTTAAATCATCACCCATTTGGCGAAGTTGAAGTAGGCTGTGATTCGATGATAAATTAACAGGCCCCACATTGATCATATGCAAAGCAGGACAAGCTAGTTAACCTAGTAATATCATCAACCATGTGTAGTTAACTAGTGATTATGAAGATTGATTGTTTTTTTATAAGATAAGTTTAATGCTAGCTAGCAACTTACCTTGGATTCTTGCAGCCACAAGGTCCATTTGACGCTGCACTCGCGTAATAGGTGGTCAGCCTGCCACACAGTTTCCATGTGGATTGCAATGTAATCGTCCATAATCGGCGTCCAAAAAGGCCGATTACCGATTGTTATGAAAACTTGAAATTGGCCCTAATGAATCGGCCATGCCGATTAATCGGTCGACCTCTATTTGAAACTGCATAGCCCTACTTACTTGGTTCCTGTGTGATCCTTGCCGGAGGAGAAGCAGTGATGTTTGTGTGCATGACAAACCCCCACCATCACAACAATGAATCCAGCCAATGCCGCCAACACCTTCAGGAAAATCCCCACAATGTCGACATCATCTGAAAATACAAACAGGGAATTTTGAGATGAGATCTGGGTAACATAAACCCAAACCCAAACCCATAAACACAATGCAGATAGCCCGGTTAGCCAATGTGCGGGAGCACTGGTTGGTCGGGCCAATTGAGGTAGTATGTACATGAATGTATAGTTAAAGTGACTATGCATATATGATAAACAGAGAGTAGCAGCAGCGTAAGAGGGGTTGGGGGGGGCACACAATACAAAAAGTCTGGGCAGCCCTTTGATTACCTGTTCAGGAGTCTTATGGATTGGGGGTAAAAACTGTTGGGAAGCCTTTTTGTTCTAGACTTGGCACTCCGGTACCTCTTGCCATGCGGTAGTAGAGAGAACAGTCTATGACTGGGGTGGCTGGGGTCTTTAACAATTTTTAGGGCCTTCCTCTGACACCGCCTGGTGTACAGGTCCTGGATGGCAGGCAGCTTAGCCCCAGTGATGTACTGGGCCGTACGCACTACCCTCTGTAGTGCCTTGCGGTCAGAGGCCGAGCAATTGCCGTACTAGGCAGTGATGCAACCAGTCAGGATGCTCTCGATGTTGCAGCTGTAGAACCTTTAAAGGATCTCAGGACCCATGCCAAATCTTTTTAGTTTCCTGAGGGGGAATAGGCTTTGTTGTGCCCTCTTCACGACTGTCTTGGTGTGTTTGGACCATTCTAGTTTGTTGTTGATGTGGACACCAAGGAACTTGAAACTCTCAACCTGCTCCACTACAGCCCCGTCGATGAGAATGGGGGCGTGCTCGGTCCTCCTTTTCCTGTAGTCCACAATCATATCCTTAGTCTTGGTTACGTTGAGGGATAGGTTGTTATTCTGGCACCACCCAGCCAGGTCTCTGACCTCCTCTCTATAGGCTGTCTCGTCGTTGTCGGTGATCAGGCCTACCACTGTTGTGTCGTCTGCAAACTTAATGATGGTGTTGGAGTCGTGCCTGGTCATGCAGTCGTGGGTGAACAGGAAATACAGGAGGGGACTGAGCACGCACCCCTGCGGAGCTCCAGTGTTGAGGATCAGCATGGCAGATGTGTTGCTACCTACCCTCACCACCTGGGGGCGGCCCGTCAGGAAGTCCAGGATCCAGTTGCAGGGGGAGGTGTTCAGTCCCAGGATCCTTAGCTTAGAGATTGCATCATCTGTGGATCTGTTTGGGCGGTATGCAAATTGGAGTGGGTCTAGGGTTTCTGGGATAATGGTGTTGACGTGAACAATGACCAGCCTTTCAAAGCACTTCATGGCTACGGACGTGAGTGCTACGGGTCTGTAGTAATTTAGGCAGGTTGCCTTTGTGTTCTTGGGCACAGGGACTATGGTGGTCTGCTTGAAACATGTTGGTATTACAGACTCAATCAGGGACATGTTGAAAATGTCAGTGAAGACACCTGCCAGTTGGTCAGCACATGCCCGGAGCACACGTCCTGGTAATCTGTCTGGCCCCGCAGCCTTGTGTATGTTGACCTGTTTAAAGGTCTTACTCACGTCGGCTACGGAGAGCGTGATCACACAGTCATCCGGAACAGCTGATGCTCTCATGCATGCCTCAGTGTTGCTTGCCTCGAAGCGAGCATAGAAGTGATTTAGCTCGTCTGGTAGGCTCGTGTCACTGGGCAGCAAGCGGCTGTGCTTCCCTTTGTAGTCTGTAATAGTTTGCAAGCCCTGCCACATAAGACGAGCGTCGGAGCCGGTGTAGTATGATTCAATATTAGCCCTGTATTGACACTTTGCATGTTTGATGGTTCGTCGCAGGGCATAGCAGGATTTCTAGAGTCCCGCACCTTGAAAGCGGCAGCTCTACCCTGTAGCTCAGTGCGAATGTTGCCTGTAATCCATGGCTTCTGGTTGGGGTATGTACGTACAGTCACTGCGGGGATGACGTCCTCGATGCACTTATTGATAAAGCCAGTGACTGATGTGGTGTACTCCTCAATGCCATCGGAAGAATCCCGGAACATGTTCCAGTTTGTGATAGCAAAACAGTCCTGTAGTTTAGCATCTGCTTCATCTGACCACTTATTTATTGACTGAGTCACTGGTGCTTCCTGCTTTAATTTTTGCTTGTAAGCAGGAATCAGGAGGATAGAATTGTGGTCAGATTTACCAAATGGAGGGGGAGAGCTTTGTACGCGTCTCTGTGTGTGGAGTACAGGTGATCTAGAATTTTTTTCCCTCTGGTTGCACATTTAACATGTTGATAGAAATGTGCAGTTTCCCTGCATTAAAGTCTCCGGCCAGTAGGAGCGCCTGGGTGAGTGCTTTCCTGTTTGCCTATTTCCTTATACAGCTGACTGAGTGCGGTCTTAGTGCCAGTATCTGTCTGTGGTTGTAAATAAACAGCCACGAAAAGTATAGCTGAAAACTCTCTAGGCAAGTAGTTTATCACAATATACTCTACTTCAGGCGAGCAAAATCTAGAGACTTCCTTAGATTTCATGCACCAGCTGTTGTTTACAAATATGCACAGACCGCCCCCCCTCGTCTTACGGAGTGTGCTGTTCTATCTTGCCGGTGCAGCGTATATCCCGCTAGCTGAATATCCATGTCGTCATTCAGCCACGAGTTCGTGAAACATAGGATATTACAGTTTTTGATGTCCCGTTGGTAGGATATTCGTGATCGTACCTCGTCTAATTTATTGTCCAATGATTGCACGTTGGCGAGTAGTATTGACGGTAACGGCAGCTTTCCCACTCGCCTTCTCCGGGTCCTGACAAGGCATCCGGCTCTTTGTCCTCTGTACCTGCGTCGCTTCCTCTTGCAAATAACGGGGATGTAACGGGGATGTAAACAATACATAGTTGCAGTAAGAATGTCAGTTGGGTGTTTAGTGCAGGATGGCCTACTCACAGACGTCCATCAGCTGTGTGGGACACTGTGCATGTCCAGCTACATTCTTTGCCTGGCAGTAATACTCCCCCGCATCCTCCTTTCTCATCCGGCGGAATTTCTGCAGGGAAAAACGCCAAAATCAACCCCAATACATCATACAGCTTTTCTCTTGTACCAACATCATCCAACAGTTGGATCTACTGTCTCATTAAACATGATATTCATGTATCTAGTTTCCGTTCAATCTCCATTGATTCCTTACCAGACCACCCGTGTCAGCGTTAATGGAGTAGGTGGAGTTGATGAACTTGGGGCTGCTCTTTGGGTCCTGGGGAAGCTCCTCGTTGTTACGGAACCAGCGGTACTGTGAGGCAGGGAAGCCCTCGTTCTCCAGGCAGCGCAGCTCAGAGGACGTGCCAACAGTCACCGCCACAGGCACACTGCACCTGGGCACCACAGGCTTTACTGCACAGACAATAAATAAATAATAATTGTACACAATGGTCCGACAGGAATTCGACTTCTGCTTTTTCCCAACTGCCCTGGAAGACACACATACACATAGGCAAAGGGCAGAGGTCATACTACGGCACCCAAAGAACAGTTTTCTTTCGAGAGAGAGTGAGCACACTTTACTTAGAAATAGACAACACTGAAAAAACACAGCAAACTCTACTACAGGATTAAAACATTGGTCAACAACACACTAGGCCTATACTGAGATTGACCAGCGGACACACATATATCTCAGGCTAATGACAAGGTGGGAGCTCTGCATTGGTTAAGTGACACGGGAATATGACAATACGACCTCACCCCTGACAGCAAGACTGATTAGAATTTCATCAAAGTGTTTGTGGTCATCAATGGCAGCGACCTCACAGCGGTACTCTGCAGTGTCTGCACGGCTGGTGTTGAGGATCAGTAGGTTAGCCGGCTGGATCAGCTGGGCTCTGTGCTCCAAGTCCCCTAATAGAGAGGCAAAAACAGACTCCAATCTCTCATTCACTTACAGAGAATAATAACACAGTTCTTAGGCCAATATGGTGTTGGTAAGGTGCTTAAAAAAATAATAATCTTACCCGAAATTTGATTTTGAAAGTACACATAACTAGGGACGCCGTTTTGGATTTTCTTCCATTCGATTCTGGGGTTGTTTGTTGAGATGGACTCTATCAAGCAGGTCAACTCAATAGCTGGAAAGAAAACCGTGATACTACGATGTCAAAATACCGGCAGACAACAGAAGAGACTGGCAGACAGACGGGCAATGGAAGAAAAATAATTCAGAGAGAATTAGTCAGTGTTTCAGTGACTTACGTTCAAATTCATTTGCCCACACAGTCTTGTCTGTGGTTCGGAGGATTACCCCAAGTGATGGAATGTAGCCTGTAAAAGTCAACAAATAAGTGAGAGAAAAAAAATTCGGACTGACACTCTTCAGAATTTTCATTCCAGGACAGTGCCAATTTTGCCAATGCCCGTTAAACAGATAGGCCTAAAGGATTAGAGGGTCAGGAGGTGTAGGCCTATAGCTACAGAGAGGGTGAGAAAGAGCCGTAGGGTCCAAATTAACAATTTCTCCAGAATAATTTCTCATGTCTAGGTGGAGACAGGTGGAGCACATCTCAAGGAGAGCACAAGTCTCAGGATTAGTGTCGTTTCATCACTTATCCTAACTCTACAAAACACTCTCAAATGAAACAATTGGGAGATATTTTAGTAACTCTTAAGCCTCCCTAAGTATAACACACAGTGAGTAATAAAAACAGTCCCTCCTTCTGTGTGGGCGTCAGCGATATTAAGGATTCCTAATGAGGGGTGAAATCAAGACTGAAATGTATTGGAGCACAATTCATCTGTGTATTAAGGACTTCCAAGGTATAATCCAGACAGATAAAAGCACTGCAGCTGATTTTAAAATGTCTCTGGTTATCAATTCATGATGCACATGAAAGACAATTCCCTCATATGCAAGATGGGCCTGTACTCCAATAACCTGGCGGTTTGGTGGAGAATAGGCTAGTTTTATTGTACGTCCCTCTCAGAGACTGTGAGAACACGTGTAAGCTTTTAGGATGGGTTTGAACACTGCCTCAAAGGCCAAAGTGGAGCACTCAGTCATATTAGCTCAGCTGTGAGCGCTGATGAGATCCGACTCTCAGCTTCCGTCACAGCGACAGACTTTCAAACCCCTGTACATCATGAGCTATTTTTACAACAAAAAGTGACTGGCCATCCTGAGAGATACGAGGAGAGCTTGTCCAGCAAATCTTCCTCTGGTAAACAGAGCAGGGACAGCCTATCCCTGTAAAACCACTCATTTAACCTTCAATTCCTTTACAATGTACTTAGACTGAACATAATATGAATTACTAGTCTATAAATAGCTTAAACTACATGTCTCATTTTTCGTTGCCTACAAACAGACAGGCAGACCGTGTCCAAGCTTCACTGTATCCCCCCACCTGCATGAGGCTTTGTTGACCCAGACAGTTTTCAGACTGTGGGAGAGAATCTGTGGTTAATTAAGAAGACAATGGCTGATTGCTATTGTGTGCCTGGAATAAAAGCATGCCATAGCCGAAAGCTTTCCACTGTGTAGCCTACATAAAGAAAGGGATCTCTCTCTCTCTCAAAAGACCCAAGCTGTTGATCCAGTGCATCCATCCATCCATATATTTTTTTAAACCCATTTCCCAGACATTCCAGCACAGCCAGTGTAAAAGCAGCCAAATCAAATTGTATTTGTCACATGCTTTGTAGACAGTAAAATGCTTACTTATGGATCCCCTACGGATGAGTAAAAAGATAGAAAAAATGTTTTTTTGTTTTTTGTTGTTGAAATAGTGACACAGTGAATAACAAATAAAAAGAATGAGTAAAAATAGCATGGCTATATATAGGGAGTGAAAACGAACATGGCTATATACAGGGAGTACCAGTGCTGAGTCTGTGTGTACACTATATATACAAATGTATACACCCCTTCAAATTAGTGGATTCGGCTATTTCAGCCACAGCCGTTACTGACAGGTGAATATAATCAAGCACACAGCTATCCAATCTCCATAGACAAACATTGGCACCAAATCAAATCAAATCAAATTTTATTTGTCACATACACATGGTTAGCAGATGTTAATGCGAGTGTAGCGAAATGCTTGTGCTTCTAGTTCCGACAATGCAGAATAACCAACAAGTAATCTAACCTAACAATTTCACAACTACTACCTTATACACACAAGTGTAAAGGGATAAAGAATATGTACATAAAGATATATGAATGAGTGGTGGTACAGAACGGCATAGGCAAGATGCAGTAGATGGTATAGAGTACAGTATATACATATGAGATGAGTACTGTAGGGTATGTAACATAAAGTGGCATAGTTTAAAGTGGCTAGTGATACATGTATTACATAAAGATGGCAAGATGCAGTAGATGATATAGAGTACAGTATATACATATACATATGAGATGAGTAATGTAGGGTATGTAAACATTATATTAAGTGGCATTGTTTAAAGTGGCTCGTGGTACATTTTTACATAATTTCCATCAATTCCCATATTAAAGTGGCTGGAGTTGAGTCAGTATGTTGGCAGCGGCCGCTAAATGTTAGTGGTGACTGTTTAACAGTCTGATGGCCTTGAGATAAAAGCTGTTTTTCAGTCTCTCGGTCCCTGCTTTGATGCACCTGTACTGACCTCGCCTTCTGGATGATAGCGGGGTGAACAGGCAGTGGCTTGGTGGTTGTTGTCCTTGATGATCTTTATGGCCTTCCTGTGACATCGGGTGGTGTAGGTGTCCTGGAGGGCAGGTAGTTTGCCCCCGGTGATGCGTTCTGCAGACCTCACTACCCTCTGGAGAGCCTTACGGTTGTGGGCGGAGCAGTTGCCGTACCAGGCGTGATACAGCCCGACAGGATGCTCTCGATTGTGCATCTGTAGAAGTTTGTGAGTGCTTTTGGTGACAAGCCGAATTCTTCAGCCTCCTGAGGTTGAAGAGGCGCTGCTGCGCCTTCTTCACAACGCTTGTCTGTGTGGGTGGACCAATTCAGTTTGTCCGTGATGTGTACACCGAGGAACTTAAAACTTTCCACCTTCTCCACTACTGACCCGTTGATGTGGATAGGGGGGTGCTCCCTCTGCTGTTTCCTGAAGTCCACAATCATCTCCTTTGTTTTGTTGACGTTGAGTGTGAGGTTATTTTCCTGACACCACACTCCGAGGGCCCTCACCTCCTCCCTGTAGGCCGTCTCTCGTGTTGTTGGTAATCAAGCCTACCACTGTAGTGTCATCCGCAAACTTGATGATTGAGTTGGAGGCGTGCATGGCCACACAGTCGTGGGTGAACAGGGAGTACAGGAGAGGGCTCAGAACGAACCCTTGTGGTGCCCCAGTGTTGAGGATCAGCGGTGTGAGATGTTATTACCTACCCTCACCACCTGGAGGCGGCCCGTCAGGAAGTCCAGGACCCAGTTGCACAGGGCGGGGTCGAGACCCAGTGTCTGAGCTTGATGACGAGTTTGGAGGGTACTAGGTGTTAAATGCTGAGCTGTAGTCGATGAACAGCATTCTCATAGGTATTCCTCTTGTCCAGATGGGTTAGGGCAGTGTGCAGTGTGGTTGTGATTGCGATTGTGTCGTCGTGGACCTATTGGGGCGGTAAGCAAATTGGAGTGGTCTAGGGTGTCCGGTAGGTTGGAGGTGATATGGTCCTTGACTAGTCTCCAAAGCAATTCATGATGACGGAAGTGAGTGCTACGGGGCGGTAGTCGTTTAGCTCAGTTACCTTAGCTTTCTTGGGAACAGGAACAATGGTGGCCCTCTTGAAGCATGTGGGAACAGCAGACTGGGATAAGGATTGATTGAATATGTCCGTAAACACACCAGCCAGCTGGACTGCGCCTGCTCTGAGGACGCGGCTGGGAATGCCGTCTGGGCCTGCAGCCTTGCGAGGGTTAACACGTTTAAATGTTTTACTCACCTCGCTGCAGTGAAGGAGAGCCCGCAGGTTTTGGTAGCGGGCCGTGTCAGTGGCACTGTATTGTCCTCAAAGCGAGCAAAAAAGTTATTTAGCCTGTCTGGGAGCAAGACATCCTGGTCCGCGACGGGCTGGTTTTCTTTTTGTAATCTGTGATTGACTGTAGACACTGCCACATACCTCTTGGTCTGAGCTGTTGAATTGCGACTCTATTTTGTCTCTGTACTGGGACTTAGCTTGTTTGATTGCCTTGCGGAGAGAATAGCTACACTGTTTGTATTCGGTCATGTTCCGTCACCTTGCCCTGATTAAAAGCAGTGGTTCGCGCTTTCAGTTTCACGCGAATGCTGCCGTCAATCCACGGTTTCTGGTTTGGGAATGTTTTAATGGTTGCTGTGGGTACGACATCGTCAATGCACTTCCTAATGAACTCGCTCACCGAATCAGCATATTCGTCAATGTTGTTGTTGGACGCAATGCGGAACATATTCCAATCCGGTGATCGAAGCAGCTTTGAGCGTGAATCAGATTGGTCGGACCAGCGTTGAACAGACCTGAGCGCGGGAGCTTATTGTTTTAGTTTCTGTTTGTAGGCTGGAATCAACAAAATGGAGTCGTGGTCAGCTTTTCCGAAAGGAGGGCGGGGGAGGGCCTTATATGCGTCGCGGAAGTTAGTATAACAACGATCCAAGGTTTTACCAGCCCTGGTAGCACAATCGATATGCTGATAGAATTTAGGGAGTTTTGTTTTTAGATTAGCCTTGTTAAAATCCCCAGCTACGATGAATGCAGCCTCAGGGTGTGTGGTTTCCAGTTTACAAAGAGTCAGATAAAGTTCGTTCAGGGCCATCGATGTGTCTGCTTGGGGGGAATATATACGGCTGTGATTATAATCGAAGAGAATTCCCTTGGTAGATAATGCGGTCGACATTTGATGTTGAGGAGTTCTAGATCAGGTGAACAGAATGACTTGAGTTCCTGTATGTTGTTATGATCACACCACGTCTCGTTAATCATAAGGCATACACCCCCGCCCCTCTTCTTACCAGAAAGATGTATGTTTCTGTCGGCGCGATGCGTGAAGAAACCAGCTGGCTGCACCGACTCCGTTAGCGTCTCTTGAGTTAGCCATGTTTCCGTGAAGCAGAGAACGTTACAATCCCTGATGTCTCTCTGGAATGTTACCCGTGCTCGGATTTCATCAACCTTATTGTCAAGAGACTGGACATTGGCGAGTAGTATGCTAGGAGTGGAGCGCGATGTGCCCGTCTCCGAAGCCTGACCAGGAGACCACTACGTTTGCCCCTTTTACGGCGTCGCATAGGGTCGCCGGCTGGGATCAGATCCATTGTATTGGGTGGAAGGCAAAACACTGGATCCGTTTCGGGAAAGTCATATTCCTGGTAGGAACGATGGTGAGTTGACGTTAATCTTATATTCAGTAGTTCCTCCCGACTGTATGTAATGAAACCTAAGATTACCTGGGGTACCAATGTAAGGAATAACACATAAAAAAACAAAATACTGCATATTTTCATTCGCATGCTCAATGCCAAGCATCGACTGGAGTGGTGTAAAGCTTGCCGCCATTGGACTCTGGAGCAGAGGAAACGAGTTCTCTGGAGTGATGAATCACGCTTCACCATCTGGCAGTCCGATGAACTAATCTGGGTTTGGCGGATGCCAGGAGAAGGCTTCCTGCCCCAATGCATAGTGACAACCGTAAAGTTTGGTGGAGGAGGAATAATGGTCTGGGGCTGTTTTTCATGGTTCGGGCTAGGCCCCTTAGTTCCAATTAAGGAAAATCTTAGCGCTACAGCACACAATGACATTCTAGATTATTATGTGCTTCCAACTTCCAACTTCAGCATGACAATGTGCCCGTGCACAAAGCGAGGCTCATACAGCAATGGTTTTTTGAGGTCAGTATGAAAGAACTTGACTGGCCTGCACAGAGAACTGACCTCAACCCCATCAAACACCTTTGGGATGATTTGGAACGCCTAATTGCCCAACATCAGTACCCGACCTCACTAATGAAATTGTGGCTGAATGGAAGCAAATCCCAGCAGCAATGTTCCAACCTCTAGTGGAAAGCCTTCCCAGAAGAGTGGAGGCTGTTATAGCAGCAAAGGGGGGACCAACTCCATATTAATGCCCATGCTTTTGGAATGAGATGTTCAACGAGCAGTGTCCACATACTTTTGGCCATGTAGTGTATGTGTGTGGGTATAGAGTCAGTGCAAGAGAGTCAATGCAGGTAATCCCGGTAGCCATTTGGTTAGCTATTTAGCAGACTTGTTTAGAATTCTTCTGGCTTAGGGGTAGAAGCTGTTCAGGGTCCTGTTGGTTCAACACTTGGTGCATTGGTAACGCTTGCCGTGCGGTAGCAGAGTCTTTAGCAGAATAAAATAATTCATACAATGAAATGTAGGCCTACCTGACAGCTTGGATGGAAATAACGGTTGACATCATCATCACATTTTGAGCGACAGATGAAGAGAGCTCAACGTTAGAAGATGCAAAAGCAGTGTGTACAACCTGTTCTCTATTTAAATATTAATGAAAAACTGCTGAGGATTGTGTGAGCGTTTCAATGTGATTATAACGCATGTATAAAGAAAATTAATTACCATCTAATAATTGTGTGGCTCATCCTCAGGATGTTTACACCCGGCCAAGCTACTACTAGTATGCTAGGATAGTAGGAAAACCGTTTAGCTAGTCAGCGCGATCATTTTCATAAAAAAGCATTGCCATGTCTGCGAATGAATACATTTGCGATGCACAACATGTACCGTTACACTACACCTTATTTTAGTGGAAATGAAAATAACTTACCAAGAATCGAGTAAAGGATGAAAAAAGACATCAGTCGTTGTAACGCCATCTTGAAACGTCTGATTTATCGGTAATTCTGGCACACATAAACCATCTAGCTAGCTACATCACACGTAGTGCCTGGTCTGAAAGGGTGAACAGGCTGGTGGACGTTTCCATAGCTACAAGGGCATCAGGGCGGAAAAGGCATCGTCCCCAAACCGGAAATGCCTTTACATCTGTTTTATAATGATGGTGTCCAATAATGCAATTTCCTTAATGTGCAAAACAAGATTCATGCTCCTTAATTCTCTCTGATATATCCCATACGCAGCTTTGACCCCGAGAACTAATCAATGCAAATGTGATTCTCTGTGAACATGACAGGTTAAGGTGAGAGAAACGGTACACACTCTTTTCAAGCCATTTCGCCGGGTGGGTGGTGCTATACGTCACGGTGGGCGTGGGTTTCAAAGTGCTAGGACTGTCGGATGCGCGTCCACGTTCATCCGAGAACCCTCCACCTAGGACGTAATTCATAAATATAACTATGGTGGGTTTATAGTTTACAGTTGCACTTTAATATGAGTACATCGTGTTGCTTTATTTGTACGAACAATAGCTAGCTACCAAGTGGCTGGACCAGTTTCCCCCAAAGTTAATTTGTAACGTCAAGTTTTGCTTGCTAGCCAACCAACAACGTCAATGCCGCTATCAAGCCAACCTACAAAATTTACTTGAATGAAATATATTAAACTGATCATGACTAAATTTAATCTAATTTCAATGCGATTATTTTGTCAACATATAAAAATTCCAGTATTGTGTCAATCACTAAGATTAATTATTTGCGTTGCTGGTTTAATTAAAAAACTCTTAATCTGATGGATTTTGGATGACCTTGGTTTTATTTATTTGTTTGAGAGCATATGCATGAGGCCAACGTTACCATATTATTTTTGAGGCACACATACACACCCAGTCTCACGATGATAGGCCATTTCTCAACTTTAAACAATGCGAAATTTGAATCCAAAATATTTGTTTAGCATCTTTCTATTCTGTGGCTGCATGAAATAGCAAACATAATTACACTTGTTTACTTCATCTTTGTGTCTCCCTGATGAAACAGTAACATCCATTAATGTAGTTAGGCTTGGCCAAATTGCCAACCTGTGCTCTATGGCTTTAGTTGTGTGTTGAATAGATTCCATGATATGGATATATGATCCGCTGTCATTTTCTACATGACACCAGTCTTGTTCTTGACACTATGTGCAACCGTATGCGTGATGAAATCTATGCCAACTGTGATGTATAGCACCAAAATGGCATGAAAATTGTGTGCCACTGAGAAAACCACGTTTGACTTTGTTCCATTCCAGCCATTACAATGACCCAATCCTCCTATAGCTCCTCCCACCTGCCTCCACTGATTTACGATATGTTACGAATTCCAATTTGTTGTGCTAACATTAGCTAGGTGGCTAACGCTAACTAGGTGGCTAACATTAGCTAGGCTGGGGGTTAGGGGTTAAAGTTAGGGGAAGGGTTAGCTAACATGCTAAGTAGTTGCAAAGTAACAGAAATCTAGTAAGTAGTTGCAAAGTTGCTAAAATGCTAAAGTTATCCGTGATTAGATTCAAACAGGCAACCTTTGGGTTGCTAGACCTTTGCTTAATATGCCCACCCATACATTTACTATGTTACGTCCAATCTATGAGACCAGGTTGTAAAATAAGATAAATGTGGACTGTCAAAGCAAAATGTATTGTTGCCAGAATCTGGTCACACGTCTTCATTCTCTCATAAATCCACCAGGTGGCAGTATATGACCAAACATCACTGATTGTCATTCAATCATTATACTGTGTCATGTGTCACTCCAAACACACCCCACATACAGCACAATTCCTCTGTACTGTAGTCCCAATCAACACCCAGTGAATCATCTGCCCTTGTGCGAATTGCCTTAGGTCAGATAATATTATTAAGGGTTAATACGTGATTATTACAGTGTTATTGTAAACCTATGGTTTATAGTGGGGATTAGTTTATGGTTTATATCCCTTTACTCATAGGCTATATGCAAATCCATCAAATGATAAGCCTCGCTGACTTCCCCATTATTCTCAACAATCAATCTACAGTTGAAGTCGGAAGTTTACATACACCTTAGCCAAATACATTTAAACTCAGATTTTCACAATTCCTGAGATTTAATCCTAGTAAAAATTCACTGTTTTAGGTCAGTTAGGATCACCACTATTTTAAGAATGTGAAATGTCAGAATAATAGTAGAGAGAATGATTTATTTCAGCTTTTATTTGTTTCATCACATTCCCAGTGGGTCAGAATTTTCACACACTCAACTAGTATTTGGTAGCATTGCCTGTTACGAGAATTATGTTCTCAATGTTCATAAACCCAATTCAATTAAACTACTCAGTCTGCAACCCGGAATTTGTAAGATACTGGTTGAATGAAACAGACGGAGGCCCAGCTATGATAGTCAAAATGTTTATTCACGGGCGCGCTAGTTCGTTGTACAAAACCATTCATTTTATACTAGCTCCTTACGCACATACTTTTGCACACAAACAGTAGGTATCCTACGCACATACTGTATCAATACCCAGCCGACAAAGATTAGGGACCGTGAGAAGCACTCACTGTCCTCCCTCAAATCTCTCAGTGGCCCCTAGCCAAGGTCGGCACCGAATCTTGCTCAGACAGTCTGTGTTTAAGATACTATAGAGACATATTGTACAGATATATTGTTTTACCCTAATTCTGACTAAAACTACACACATACTTTATTATAATTTTACTGACTAAGACTACACACATCATTAATAATAATTTGATGATTCTAATGTATTTCATTGATGATTCTAATCAATTACATACAATTATATAGTTTCAGGTAAAATATTCGAATCATTCATTTAAACATATAAATTCCATCAACAATCCACCGTTAATGACTAAATAATACACCCTGATACATCAATTGTATACAAGGATAATCCAAACCAATACATGTATGTACATTCGATATTCATCAATGACTGTTACAGGCCTATATCCAATCATAACGCTTCCTGTTAGGATTTTTATTACAATCTTCATAAAAAAACAGTCTAAACAATCCTATATAGTCTCATCCAACATTGGCTCCTCGTAGTTAAAAGAAACGGAGCCATCTCCTAGGCCTGGAGTCATCCCACTGTCCGGAGCTCGGAATCGGTCCGTAACTCACCATCTGTTGCATCATTGACCTCTCCAGAGTCCTGGTAATCAAACCTTTCACACAGGGGACCAAACAACATCCACACAGAACCAAAACACTCATACAGGTGAAAGTTGCCCACAACACAGTGATGACATTTTTCCATTTCCCAAACATACTGTCAAACCAATTTGTAAGAGAATTATCCACCCCAGAGTTCTCTGCTAATTCGTGAGCTAATGTGGTTAAACCAGCCAGGGCCTTGGTCACTGATCCGTCTGGAGCTGTGTTATTAAAAAATAAACGTACAGCAATGAACCCCAATCATTCTACATACCCCACCCTTTTCTGCCAATTAACATATCGAGAGTCAGTCTATTTTACCAGGTCATGAGGGAGGTGGCGGATAATTGGTCAGAGAACCCCTTTACTGCATCCCCAGTCTCATTCACGAATCTCTGTTAATTATAATAGATGTAATTAATCCAATCCCCATTTTTATTTATTGTCAACCACCAAAAGAACGTAGTGGTAAAGTCTTCACCCATTTGATTCATAGCTTTGTATTAATCTGTAACTTCCCTGAGGATACCAATAGCATCCATCTAGACAAAGCTACTCCCATCCTGGTCAAAACTCCTCCTGTGCCTACTTTAGCCTCCTATAACTTGTCTCTGATGACTAACTCGAACTGGTTGGACCAATAACCCCGGGGCGCAAGTGCCTAACCACCCTTTCTGGTAGTTTCTGTCGTATGCGTCATTGGCTGGTACGAGCCCACCCTACATCAGTTATAGGTGCTGTTAGGTTAAGAATTTTCTCCTGTACTTCCAAACCTAAGTTAGTCACATTAACGATTACCTTTCAGCCATTAAAATCATCTATGTTCTCGGTGCCATTCTTGTATCTATAACACTGGTACTCACCAGGAGTTAAAGGGAAACGAGGTGGGTTGGCCGAGTACTTCAATCTGGCCAACCCAATCCCTGTAAAGTTATTTGCTTTCCTAGGGAAGTGTTTAATGTTTACCTTAAATCCTACATCTTGATCTTCTTTGACTCCTTATTCTGTATGTCACTCATCAGTGTATTATCTAGTTTATCTTTTACTTCTCAGCTTGTATTTCTTTCATCACATTCCCAGTGGGTCAGAAGTTTACATACTCATTTAGTATTTGGTAGCATTGCCTTTAAATTGTTTAACTTGGGTCAAACGTTTCGGATAGCCTTCCACAAGCTTCCCACAATAAGTTGGGTGAATTTTGGRCCATTCCTCCTGACAGAGCTGGTGTAACTGAATCAGGCTTGTAGGCCTCCTTGCTCGCACACACTTTTTCAGTTCTGCCCACAATTTTTCTATAGGATTGAGGTCAGGGCTTTGTGATGGCCACTCCAATACCTTGACTTTGTTGTCCTTAAGCCATTTTGCCACAACTTTGGAAGTGTGCTTGGGGTCATTGTCCATTTGGAAGACCTATTTGCGACCAAGCTTTAACTTCCTGACTGATGTCTTGAGATGTTGCTTCAATATATCCACATCATTTTCCCCCTCATGATGCCATCTATTTTGTGAAGTGCACCAGTCCCTCCTGCAGCAAAGCACCCCCACAACATGATGCTGCCACCCCCGTGCTTCACGGTTGGGATAGTGTTCTTCAGCTTGCAAACCTCCCCCTTTTACCTCCAATCATAACGATGGTCATTATGGCCAAACAGTTTTAATTTTGTTTCATCAGACCAGAGGACATTTCTCCAAAAAGTACGATCTTTGTCCCCATGTGCAGTTGCAAACCGTAGTCTGGCTTTTTTAATGGCGGTTTTGGAGCAGTGGCTTCTTCCTTGCTGAGCGGCCTTTCAGGTTATGTCGATATAGGACTAATTTTACTGTGACTATAGATACTTTTGTACCTGTTTCCTCCAGCATCTTCACAAGGTCCTTTGCTGTTGTTCTGGGATTGATTTGCACTTTTCGCACCGAAGTGCGTTCATCTCTAGGAGACAGAACGCGTCTCCTTCCTGTGCGGTATGATGGCTACGTTGTCCCATGGTGTTTATACTTGCGTACTATTGTTTGTACAGATGAGCGTGGTACCTTCAGGTGTTTGGAAATTGCTCCCAAGGATGAACCAGACTTGTGGAGGTCTACAAAAAAAATTCTGAGGTCTTGGCTGATTTCTTTAGATTTTCCCATGATGTCAAGCAAAGAGGCACTGAYTTTGAAGGTAGGCCTTGAAATACATCCACAGGTACACATCCAATTGACTCAAATTATGTAAATTAGCCTATCAGAAGCTTCTAAAGCCATGACATCATTTTCTGGAATTTTCCAAGCTGTTTAAAGGCACAGTCAACTTAGTGTATGTGAACTTCTGACCCACTGGAATTGTGATACAGTGAATTATAAGTGAAATAATCTGTCTGTAAACAATTGTTGGAAAATTACTTGTGTCATGCATAAAGTAGATGTCCTAACCGATTTGCCAAAACTATAGTTTGTTAACAAGAAATTTGTGGAGTGGTTGAAAAGTGAGTTTTAATGACTCCAGCCTAAGTGTATGTAAACTTCAACTGTATATCCTGCATTAAACCTTGAGTTGTACTCAAATCCACTACAGTATTCATATCTGAACTCTAACTAGTTTGGGTGCTTGGGTCTTGGCATTGCTAACATCCTAACCTGAGCAGCTGTGCTCCCCCTCTCTAATATCGTCCACAATCACTGAGCTAACACAGTCTCTATATGTCGTGTCTCACACTAGCAGCTCCACAAAGAGCAGGTCTATTCGGTCACCGTCTGCTTAAACAGAGCTGCTGAGGGCTGAGGGTAGGAGAGCGTGTGAAAGCAGCCTGTCTTATGTGAGCCTCAGTGCTGTGAACACACTGATCTAAATGAAACCTCTATACCTGACAGAGATCCCACTGGGAACAGTTGTCAATTCAACGTCTATTCCACATTGGTTTAACATAATTTCATTGAAATAATGTGGAACATTTTTGGAATAAACTAGTATGTGCCCAGTGGGTTAACTCTCATCACAACATTTTGACACGATAATATCTAGCTGTACGTCTTCGTTCTGTGACTTGTTTGCATCACAATTGTGAGAGCTTTTTGTGTGGGGATAGGGAGTTTCATTATGGGAGGTTCATTGTGATATTTTAACTCTGTCTTATTACCATGCTACTGGAGTTATAATTAAGCAATAAGGCCCGAGCGGGTGTGGTATATGGTCAATATACCACAGCCAAGGGCTGTTTTTAAGTATGACGCAACACGGAGTGCCTGGATACAGCCCTTAGCTGTGGTATATTGGCAATATACCACAAACCCCCAAGGTGCCTTATTTCTATTATAAACTGGTTACCAACGTAATTAGAGGCGTAAAAATAATTGTTTTGTCAAACCCGTGGTATATGGTCTGATATACCACAGCTTTCATCCAATCAGAATTCAGGGCTCGAACAAACCCAGGTGTAACTGATTACATAAATGATGCTTTAACAACAGAGCTGTTTTGTCTTTTGAATGTTGGCTTTTGAATGCAGAATTTTGTGGGCAAATCAGCTTCAGAAGAGGTGTTCGTTTTAGGCGGTGACAGATGGAATGGCAAAAAGAAAGTCCATTCATTCCATTCATAAATTGTGGGATTTGACATTCATACTCTCCACCTGAGATGGGAAGTGAAGGCATAAAGCAGTACTGATACTGAGGTGATTCAACAGATGGCAGGGTTTTGTAATGTAATTCAGTTTAAAAATAACCACAGCAAAGCATATTGATTAGCTTCCTCCATCTATACATTACAGTAGAGTAAATGGCTGCAACAACAATGGTTCATGCTTTCAAGCTGCCATTTCAATGTGCCTATTAGAAAATACTTGTAACTTCATGTGCAAGAGTGTTATGTTAACTCTTGAACCAAAGGGATCTATTCTCGGAGGAAAGAGATGCATAAGATGCAAATGTAAAGACCCATTTGCATCTGCCATGATGACTTTCTTAAAGGATTTCCCAGGATTCTGGTCATTAGCATACAGAGCAGTGGAATAAATGTTCTATTCAGCTACTATGCTACTGGAGATATTGATACTCAAAGGACACATGCAGCCCTGTCATCACTACTTGAGATCGAGCATAAATAAATACAGTATTTCGTTAAATGATAAGAGCAAATTATATTTATATAGATATAGAGAGGAGACTCACAGTAAATACATTTTTAAGTGATTATGTATGCGTGTCTGGAAGCCTGGTTTAAACCTATTTAATGGAATTTCAAAGCCTTTAAAATTAGGATACTGTAAGGTCAGCCTTTCCTTTGAAAACTTCCCTAACAATTCCTTTTGAGGTACCATTTCCACCAGGAGCTACAGTAGCCTATGCATGTACTATTCAGGAGGGAATATCCCTCATATGCAGGATGTCATAAAAGAAATCACAATTAAAAAAATACAGTACCAGTCAAAAGTTTGGACACAAGTTTAATAAGTTTCTTTATTTTTTACTATTTTCTAAATTGTAGAATAGCAGTGAACACATCAAAACCATGAAATAGCAAATATGGAATCATGTAGTAACAAAATATATTTTATATTTGAGATTCTTCAAAGTAGCCACCCTTTGCCTTGATGACAGCTTTGCACACTCTTGGCATTCTCTCAACCAGTTTCATGAGGTGGCATTTCAATTAACAGGTGTGCCTTGTTAAAAGTCAATTTGTGGAATTTCTTTCCTTCTTAATGCATTTGAGCCAATCAGTTGTGTTGTGACAACGTAGGGGTGGTATACAGAAGATAGCCCTATTTGGTAAAAGACCAAGTCCATATTATGGAATGAACAGCTCAAATAAGCAAAGACAAATGACAGTCCATCATTACTTGAAGTCAGTCAATCCGGAAAATTTCAAGAACTTTGAAAGTTTCTTCAAGTGCAGTCGCAAAAACCATCATGTGCTACGATGAAACTGGCTCTCATGAGGACCGCCACAGGAAAGGATGACCCAGAGTTACCTCTGCTACAGTGGATAAGTTCATTATAATTAACTGCACCTCAGATTGCAGCCCAAATAAATGCTTCACAGAGTTCAAGTAACAGATTGCTACTACTACTCTCTGTTCATCATATATGCATTGTCACTTTAACCATATCTACATGTACATACTACCTCAATCAGCCTGACTAACCGGTGTCTGTATGTAGCCTCGCTACTTTTATAGCCTCGCTACTGTTTTTCACTGTCTTTTTATTTCTTTACTTACCTATTGTTCACCTAATACCTTTTTTGCACTATTCCTTAGAGCCTGTAAATAAGCATTACACTGTAAGGTCTACACCTGTTATATTTCGCGCACGTGACAAATAAACTTTGAGTTGAGACACATCTCAACATCAACTGTTCAGAGGAGACTGTGTAAATCAGGCTTTCATTTTATTTTTAACTAGGCAAGTCAGTTAAGAACACATTCTTATTTTCAATGACAGCCTAGGAACAGTGGGTTTAACTGTCTTGTTCAGGGGCAGAATGACAGATTTTTACCTTGTCAGTGTCACGCCCTGACCTTAGAGAGCTTTTTATGTCTCTATTTTGGTTTGGTCAGGGTGTGATTTGGGTGGGCATTCTATGTTCATTTTTCTATGTGTTGTATTTCTTTGTTTTGGCCGGGTATGGTTCTCAATCAGGGACAGCTGTCTATCGTTGTCTCTGATTGGGAACCATACTTAGGTAGCCTTTTCCAACCTGTGTTTTGTGGGTAGTTATTTTCTGTTTAGTGTTTTCTGCACCTGACAGGACTGTTTCGGTTTCGTTTCTCACTTTGTTTATTTTGTTCGAGTGTTTGTTGAGTTAATAAAAATCATGAACACTTACCACGCTCCGATCCTCCTTCATGCAACGATGACCGTTACAGTCAGCTCGGTGAATCGATCTTGCAACCTTTCGGTTACTAGTCCAAAGCTCTAACCACTAGGCTACCTGCCGCCGTCATGGTCAAATTGCTGCAAAGAAACACCTACTAAAGGACACCAATAATAAGAAGAGACTTGCTTGGGCCAAGACACAATGGACAGTAGACCGGTGGAAATCTGTCCTTTGGTCTGTTGAGTCCAAATTTTTGATTTTTGGTTCTAACCGCCGTGTCTTTGTGAGACGCAGAGTAGGTGAACGGATGATCTCTGCATGTGTGGTTCCCAACGTGAAACATGGAGGAGGATGATGCTCAGGTGCTTTGCTGGTGACACTGTCAGTGATTTATTTAGAATTCAAGACGCACTTACCTCAGCATTCTGCAGCGATACACCATCCCATCTGGTTTGCGCCTGGTGGGACTATCATTTGTTTTTCAACAGGACAATGACCCAACACACCTCCAGGTTTTGTAAAGGCTATTTGACCAAGAAGGAGAGTGATGGAGTGCTGCATCAGATGACCTGGCCTCCACAATCACCCTACCTCAGCCCAATTGAGATGGTTTGGGATGTGTTGGACCGCAGAGTGAAGGAAAAGCAGCCAACATGTGCTCAGCATATGTGTGAACTCCTTCAAGACTGTTGGAAAAGCATTCCAGGTGAAGCTGGTTGATAGAATGCCAAGATTGTTTAAAGCTGTCATCAAGGTAAAGTTTTTTTTTACTATTTTTTTTATTTTTTTTACTATGTAACTATGTGTTATTTCATAGTTTTGATGTTTTCACTATTATTCTAAAATGTAGAAAATAGTAAAAATGAAGATAAACCCTTGAATGAGTTGGTGTGTTCAAACTTTTGACTGGTACTGTATATATTCTCTTTCTTAGCCAAATACAAAAACCTTTTCATGTTGGATAAGACATATGAGCCTCATAAGAGAAGGTTCAGGGGACCCAGGTCACAGAATTACTGAGCTATAAAAGGGTCTCACATATTCACCTGAAATTAAATAATGTAAATACCTGTCCTGTACACCATAGAAAATTGTTCTATTAAGTATTCAAGAGACCCTACCATCACTCAGGGGCCACAAATCACTCTGTCTGTCTGACAGATGTACTGTACCTCGGCTGTATATCTGAGTGCTGCCTTGGTTCCCTGTCTACTCCTTTCTCTAGCCCGTGTAAGACTCCCAGTCAACCCTGCTTCCACAAAGGATATATGCAAAGGTGAGGACTTTTGTCATTTGAAATTAAATTTCATCAGTAATTCAATGAGTCAGGTTTTCATATGCAGTTAAATTGCATTGTCTCTCACCTGGATTCAGTGTCACTGATATTTGAATAAATGAAAGAATTTGTCCTTATGATTGAACTTAGTCTACCAGCTCTAATATATATTCAACAATTTTGACTTTAATAAGATATTACATTTTTCAGCATGCATAAATACATTCTACAGCTGGGAAGTATATCATTTTGAGGGTTGCTGCAGTAGGGTAGTGTTGTAGCGCGTATGTCTGGACACAGGAAGAATTCTATAGTAAAATATGTAAATCAGAGTCCTATAGAGTATCATGAGGATGCTTTACTGTCTTATCCTCTCATCACCTTGTCCTGTCAACCTTGCCAAAATAGCAGATTCATTCTAGTGATTGTATTTCAAACTCAGGAAATGGAATCCAGGTGATAAATGTGAGATCTATATACTGTTAGGTCAAGAAAGCTGGACTGTGCAGAGGGTTCATTGATCCATGGGCTGTTCATCTGGAATATATCTCAGATGGAACAAAGACAACGACCATGACAGGCCACTCAGTCACCTGACATATATAGGGCAGGCCAGGGAGGAGAAAAGCAACAATGCTATTAGATCCTTCAACAAAAACAATTTTTGTTTTGTTTTTTGTTTAAAGACGCCACTCTTGAATTCCCTCTGTAAAGAATCTATACTGTATCTAAAATATATGTATGTTAAGAATTATTTTCATAAAAATTTGGCAATGGCTGACAAAACAGAGACATAAATCTCCCAGCAGAACACAGGGACATACTTGTAAGGGAAATTAATTTTCCTCTATGAGGAACTTGAGGACACTGGGACTGATTTTCTGATCTGTAATAAATTATCTCTCCCTGGCTGTCCTATTTTACAGCCTGTTGTAAGGAAAATTGTGTGTTTCTTTAACATGGCAAATATGTTTTATGTCAGACATAATGCAGTTCTCTATGTTGTCCACAGCCGTGCTGTTTCTTACTAATGTGGAGAAAATAGAAGGAATAGAGCCTCCTGAAGTCTTTTATAATGCATACTTAATGAAACTCCTGCAAGAAGAATAAACAAATCGTGTGCAGGCCATGGCCTCCAATGAATCATCTCCTGTGCTCAAGCGTCATGTCCACTGTGCCTTCATTGATACAAGAGAACACACAAAACACTGGAGAATAGGCCTAGTCTTGATAAGTTCTCTACATAAATAATTAATGAAACAGAAACTTTTAATTAAACTAAATTATATAACATCTGGACTTGTCGTACTAATTTGTGTTTGCTGTGACTAAATGTGACTGAACAGCTGAGATACTGAAATGGGGTCCCACAACCTACTGTAGATCTCAAGGACAGTCATTATCTCCTCGATGCAATCAGAGGGATATCATTTTTTCCACGAAGACATTTAAATCTGAATGCGGGGCATGAAATGTTAATAGGAATGGGCCCAGGCCCCCAGTATTCTCTGAGAAAAACAAACTGTTCATAGTTATATTTACTTCATCAATTCAATCTGTCAGGCCGTAAAAACTTCAGATTCCCAAGGAGACGCCACAAAGGCCCTGATCCATAAGGGAGAATATTGCCTAGCAACACATATTAGCAACAGCTCAAGGTGGGCTAGAGCAGTATGATCACCTCGGCATGTGACCATTCTACAAGATGGGGCAATGGGTTCATGGCTATATCTGTCATTTCAAAAAGCCAGTATGGGCCTAGATATCAAATAAGATCAGGACATACATTTATTCCAAAGTCAATTTGAGAACATATATGGACGTAATTATCCTGACTGAAGCCCATGGTAGCCCTTCACTAATATGAATGACATACAGTTGAAGTCGGAAGTTTACATACACTTAGGTTGGAGTCATTAAAACTCGTTTTTCAACCACTCCACAAATTTCTTGTTAACAAACTATAGTTCTGGCAAGTCGGTTAGGACATCTACTTTATGCATGACACAAGTAATTTTCCAACAATTGTTACCAGACAGATTATTTCACTTATAATTCGCTGTATCACAATTCCAGTGGGTCAGAAGTTCACATATATTAAGTTGACTGTGCCTTTAAACAGCTTGAAAAAATCCAGAAAATTATATCATGGCTTTAGAAGCTTCTGATAGGCTAATTGACATCATTTGAGTCAATTGGATGTGTACCTGTGGATGTATTTCAAGGCCTACCTTCAAACTCAGTGCCTCTTGCTTGACATCATGGGAAAATCTAAAGAAATCAGCCAAGACCTCAGAATTTTTTTTGTAGACCTCCACAAGTCTGGTTCATCCTTGGGAGCAATTTCCAAACACCTGAAGGTACCACGTTCATCTGTACAAACAATAGTACGCTAAGTAAACACCATGGGACAACGCAGCCATCATAACGCAGGGGAATGAGACTCGTTCTGTCTCCTAGAGATGAACGTACTTCGTTGCGAAAAGTGCAAATCAATCCCAGAACAACAGCAAAGGACCTTGTGAAGATGCTGGAGGAAACATGTACAAAGTATCCGTAGCACAGTAAAATGAGTCCTATATCGACACACCTTGAAAGGCCGCTCAGAAAGGAAGAAGCCACTCTCCAAAACTGCCATTAAAAAAGCCAGACTACGGTTTGCAACTGCACATGGGGACAAAGATCGTACTTTTTGGGAAATGTCCTCTGGTCTGATGAAACATTAAAACAGTTGTGGCGATAATGACCATCATTATGTTTGGAGGAAAAAGGGGGAGGCTTGCAAGCCGAAGAGCACTATTCCAACCGTGAAGCGCGAGGGTGGCAGCATCTGTTGTGGGGGTGCTTTGCTGCAGGAGGGACTGGTGCACTTCACAAAATAGATGGCATCATGAGGGGGAAAATGATATGGATATATGAAGCCATCATTCAAGACATCAGTCGGGAAGTTAAAGCTTGGTCGCAAATGGGTCATCCAAATGGACAATGACCCCAAGCACACTTCCAAAGTTGTGGCAAAATGGCTTAAGCACAACAAGTCAAGGTATTGGAGTGGCCATCACAAAGCCCTGACCTCAATCCTATAGAAAAATTGTGGGCAGAATTGAAAAAGTGTGTGCGAGCAAGGAGGCCTACAAGCCTGATTCAGTTACACCAGCTCTGTCAGAGGAATGGCCAAAATTCACCCAACTTATTGTGGGAAGCTTGTGGAAGGCCTACCCGAAACGTTTGACCCAAGTTAAACAATTTAAAGGCAATGCTACCAAATACTAATTGAGTGTATGAAACTTCTGACCCACTGGGATTGTGATGAAAGAAGTAAAAGCTGAAATAAATAATTCTCTCTACTATTATTCTGACATTTCACATTCTTAAAATAAAGTGGTGATCCTAACTGACCTAAGACAGGGAATTTTTTACTAGGATTAAATGTCAGGAATTGTGAAAAATTTAGTTTCAATGTATTTGGCTAAGGTGTATGTAAACTTTCGACTTCAACTGTACATTACAGATATTTTGAAAGTAAGGCTTTTGAAATGAGAGGGCATTTCGATTCTGATTGATACAGAGTTTTTTCCTCCATTTGACTTTTCCCCTAATTTTCCGAACCTATGTAAATAGCCGCCACCATAGAGATGTTGTTTAATTCTGTGGCCAACAGTATAAAGGACATGCGGGAGCTTACCTACCTATGAACAGCCCTATTGATGGAAGTTAAACAGCCATCACTAGTATTGAGTGGCTGCTGCCAACATACTGACTCAACTCTAGCCACTTTAATAATGGAAAAATTGATGTAATTCAATTTATCACTAGCCACTTTTTGTAATGCTTACATACCCTACATTACTCATCTCATATGTATATACTGTACGCTATTCCATCTACTGCATCTTGATGTAATGTATCACTTGCCACTTTAAACAATGCTACTTTATATAATGTTTTCATACCCTACATTACTTATCTTCTGTGATCGAAAAAGCCTTGGTATCATGCATGTTAACATCAGAAGCCTCCTCCCTAAGTTTGTTTTACTCACTGCTTTAGCACACTCCGCCAACCCTGATGTCCTTGCCGTGTCTGAATCCTGGTTTAGGAAGGCCACCAAAAATTCTGAGATTTCCATACCCAACTACAACATTTTCCGTCAAGATAGAACTGCCAAAGGAGGAGGAGTTGCAATCTACTGCAGAGATAGCCTGCAAAGTTCTGTCATACTTTCCAGGTCTATGCCCAAACAGTTTGAATTTCTCATTTTAATAATGACTCTCTCCAGAAATAAGTCTCTCACTGTTGCCACCTGCTATCGACCCCCCTCCGCTCCCAGCTGTGCCCTGGACACCATTTGTGAATTGATCGCCCCCCATCTAGCTTCAGAGTACGTTCAGTTAGGTTACCTAAACTGGGATATGCTTAACACCCCGGCAGTCCTACAATCTAAGCTAGATGCCCTCAATCTCACACAAATCATCAAGGAACCCACCAGGTACAACCCTAAATCCGTAAACATGGGCACCCTCATAGACATTATCCTGACCAACTTGCCCTCTAAATACACCTCTTCTGTCTTCAACCAGGATCTCAGCGATCACTGCCTCATTGCCTGTATCCGCTATGGGTCCGCGGTCAAACGACCACCCCTCATCACTGTCAAACACTCCCTAAAACACTTCTGCGAGCAGGCCTTTCTAATCGACCTGGCCCGGGTATCCTGGAAGGATATTGACCTCATCTCTGTCAGTCGAGGATGCCTGGTCGTTCTTTAAAAGTAATTTCCTCACCATCTTAAATAAGCATGCCCCGTTCACAAAATGCAGAACTAAGAACAGATAGAGCCCTTGGTTCACTCCAGACCTGATTGCCCTTGACCAGCACAAAAACATCCTGTGGCGGACTGCAATAGCATCGAATAGTCCCCGCGATATGCAACTGTTCAGGGAAGTCAGGAACCAATACACGCAGTCAGTCAGGAAAGCAAAGGCTAGCTTTTTCAAGCAGAAATTTGCATCCTGTAGCTCTAACTCCAAAAAGTTCTGGGATACTGTAAAGTCCATGGAGAACAAGAGCACCTCCTCCCAGCTGCCCACTGCACTGAGGCTAGGTAACACGGGCACCACCGATAAATCCATGATAATGAAACATTTCAATAAGCATTTCTCAACCGCTGGCCATGCCTTCCTCCTAGCTACTCCAGCTCCGCCACCCCCGCAGCTACTTGCCCAAGCCTCCCCAGCTTGTCCTTCACCCAAATCTAGATAGCAGATGTTCTGAAAGAGCTGCAAAACCTGGACCTGTACAAATCAGCTGGGCTAGACAATCTGGACCCTCTCTTTCTAAAACTATCCGCCGCCATTGTTGCAACCCCTATTACCAGCCTGTTCAACCTCTCTTTTGTATCGTCCGAGATCCCCAAAGATTGGAAAGCTGCCGTGGTCATCCCCCTCTTCAAAGGGGGTGACACCCTAGACCCAAACTGTTACAGACCTATATCCATCCTGCCCTGCCTATCTGAAGTCTTCAAAAGCCAAGTTAATAAACAGATCACTGACCAATTCGAATCCCACCGTACCTTCTCCGCTGTGCAATCCGGTTTCCGAGCCGATCACGGGTGCACCTCAGCCACGCTCAAGGTACTAAACGATATCATAACCGCCATCGATAAAAGACAGTACTGTGCAGCCGTCTTCATCGATCTGGCCAAGGCTTTCAACTCTGTCAATCACCGAATTCTTATCGGCAGACTCAATAGCCTTGGTTTTTCTAATGACTGCCTCACCTGGTTCACCAACTACTTTGCAGACAGAGTTCAGTGTGTCAAATCGGAGGGCATGTTGTCCGGACCTCTGGCAGACTCTATGGGGGTACCACAGGGTTCAATTCTCGGGCCGACTCTTTTCTCTGTATATATCAATGATGTTACTCTTGATCAAATCAAATCAAATCAAATGTTATTTGTCACATACACATGGTTAGCAGATGTTAATGCGAGTGTAGCGAAATACTTCTGCTTCTAGTTCCGACAATGCAGTAATAACCAACGAGTAATCTAACAATTTCACAACAACTACCTTATACACACAAGTGTAAAGGGATGAAGAATATGTACATCAAAATATATGAAGGAGTGATGGTACAGAACGGCATAGGCAAGATGAAGTAGATGGTATTGAGTACAGTATATACATATGAGATGAGTAATGTAGGGTATGTAAACATATAAAAGTGACATTGTTTAAAGTGGCTAGTGATACATGTATCACATAAAGATGGCAAGATGCAGTAGATGGTATAGAGTACAGTATATACATATGAATTGAGTAATGTAGGGTATGTAAACATTATATTAAGTGGCTAGTGATATTATTTACATACATTTTTCCATTATTAAAGTGGCTGGAGTTGAGTCAGTATGTTGGCAGCAGCCACTCAATGTTAGTGGTGGCTGTTTAACAGTCTGATGGCCTTGAGAAAGAAGCTGTTTTTCAGTCTCTCGGTCCCTGCTTTGATGCACCTGTACTGACCTCGCCTTCTGGATGATAGCGGGGTGAACAGAAAGTGGCTCGGGTGGTTGTTGTCCTTGATGATCTTTATGGCCTTCCTGTGACATCGGGTGGTGTAGGTGTCCTGGAGGGCAGGTAGTTTGCCCCTGGTGATGCGTTGTGCAGACCTCACTACCGTCTGGAGAGCCTTACGGTTGTGGGTGGAGCAGTTGCCGTACCAGGCGGTGATACAGCCCGACAGGATGCTCTCAATTGTGCATCTGTAAAAGTTTGTGAGTGCTTTTGGTGACAAGCCGAATTTCGTTCAGCCTCCTGAGGTTGAAGAGGCGCTGCTGCGCCTTCTTCACCACGCTGTCTGTGTGGGTGGACCAATTCAGTTTGTCCATGATGTGTACGCCGAGGATCTTAAAACTTACTACCTCTCCACTACTGTCCCGTCAATGTGGATAGGGGGGTGCTCCCTCTGCTGTTTCCTGAAGTCCACAATCATCTCCTTTGTTTTGTTGACGTTGAGTGTGAGGTTATTTTCCTGACACCACACTCCGAGGCCCCTCACCTCCTCCCTGTAGGCCGTCTCGTCGTTGTTGGTAATCAAGCCTACCACTGTAGTGTCGTCTGCAAACTTGATGATTGAGTTGGAGGCGTGCATGGCCACGCAGTCGTGGGTGAACAGGGAGTACAGGAGAGGGCTCAGAACGCACCCTTGTGGGGCCCCAGTGTTGAGGATCAGCGGGGTGTAGATGTTGTTACCTACCCTCACCACCTGGGGGCGGCCCGTCAGGAAGTCCAGCACCCAGTTGCACAGGGCGGGGTCGAGACCCAGGGTCTCGAGCTTGATGACGAGTTTGGAGGGTACTATGGTGTTAAATGCTGAGCTGTAGTCGATGAACAACATTCTCACATACAGTCGTATGAAAAAGTTTGGGCACCCCTCTGAGGCTGCATAATAATTTACTCTGTCGTCACAGAAAATGATCACAGTGGCATGCCATTCATTTTCTAATAAAATCTGAGTACTGGGGTATTGTCCAAATATTTTTAGTATAGCAATATTAAGTTGTATGAAATTAAATCAGATGTGAAAAATAGGCTATGCAAAAATGTGGGCACCCTTGTCATTCTGTTGATTTGAATACCTGTAACTACTTAGCACTGATTAATTGGAACACACAATTGGTTTGGTGAGCTCATTAAGCCTTGAACTTCATAGACAAGTGCATCCAATCACGTACCATCACAGGGGTGTGATCGTTCTACAATGGTCCCTGAAGCGTACGATCACACCCGTGTGATTAGAACACTCATTTAGAACGGCCAGTTTCGAATGATGCAACAATCAGCATTTGAACTGGCCACACTTTTTTCAGAAACTGTTTACACAAATACAGTCTTTACAAAGTTATGTCCAGAATGTGAGCAGTTTATTTTTGGATGCAATGTTCAGATATTCACACAAGTATCTATATCATTACACAATCATCCTAACCGGAAAAATGTAGGCTACATTTGTCCTAGCGCTAACTAAGGAAAGATTGATGCAACACAAGCTGTCATATTTTCTAACTCTCGGCTGACAAACTATAATATGAATTAGCTAATAGCAATTACTATATATAATTAATCACATCACGGGCGAGCTCACCGTTGAAAATAAAGTAAAACACTTTCTAGAAATCGAAAGTAATCCGACTAGTTTCAGCGCGCAGCCAGGCTTTTTTTCCTCACAGAAACCAAAGATAATAAGAGAAGACAAGATGAGTTTGGTCTGTTTATAGTATGCATGTTCAAGGGGTGTGTCGTCTACCATCGTTCACATCCAATTTCTGATGTTAGAGCATCTTTGGTCCGACAGACGATCAAGTGAAACCCAGAATGCATTGTATGTCAACAAAGATGGCTCCACACACAGCTGGAATTAGCTTAGCTCATCATAATCAGTACAACCTTCAAAACATTATTTTACACATTTACTATGTGCCCATTACAATCTCTGCAAAAATCGGAATGCATGATTTATCACCGGTAATTGAAAAACATGAATAAAATAGTAAATATATCAATAATACCACACATTTTCTGATAGTGATTTATTGATACAAATGGAGCGTGCAGGCAGTCAATCACGTAACCTCTCACTCCCACTCTGAGCCATTCAGTGTTGTTATGTACAGTATATCACAAAAGTGAGTACACCCCTCACATTTTTGTAAATATTTGAGTATATCTTTTCATGTGACAATACTGAAGAAATGACACTTTGCTACAATGTAAAGTAGTGAGTGTACAGCTTGTATAACAGTGTAAATTTGCTGTCCCTTCAAAATAACTCAACACACAGCCATTAATGTCCAAACCGCTGGCAACAAAAGTGAGTACACCCCTAAGTGAAAATGTCCAAATTGGGCCCAATTAGCCATTTTCCCTCCCCGGTGTCATGTGACTCATTAGTGTTACAAGGTCTCAGGTGTGAATGGGGAGCAGGTGTGTTAAATATGGTGTTATCGCTCTCACACTCCCTCATACTGACTGGTCACTGGAAGTTCAACATGGCACCTCATGGCAAAGAAATCTCTGAGGATCTGAAAAAAAGAATTGTTGCTCTACATAAAGATGGCCTGGGCTATAAGAAGATTGCCAAGACCCTGAAACTGAGCTGCAGCACGGTGGRCAAGACCATACAGCGGTTTAACTGGACAGGTTCCACTCAGAACAGGCCTCGCCATGGTCGACCAAAGAAGTTGAGTGCACGTGCTCAGCGTCATATCCAGAGGTTGTCTTTGGAAAATAGACGTATGAGTGCTGCAGAGGTTGAAGGGATGGGGGGTTAGCCTGTCAGTGCTCAGGCCATACGCCGTACACTGCATCAAATTGGCCTGCATGGCTGTCGTCCCAGAAGGAAGCCTCTTCTAAAGATGATGCACAAGAAAGCCCGCAAACAGTTTGCTGAAGACAAGCAGACTAAGGACATGGATTACTGGAACCATGTCCTGTGGTCTGATGAGACCAAGATAAACTTATTTGGTTCAGATGGTGTCAAGCGTGTGTGGCGGTAACCAGGTGAGGAGTACAAAGACAAGTGTGTCTTGCCTACAGTCAAGCATGGTGGTGGGAGTGTCATGGTCTGGGGCTGCATGAGTGCTGCCGGCACTGGGGAGCTACAGTTCATTGAGGGAACCATGAATGCCAACATGTACTGTGACATACTGAAGCAGAGCATGATCCCCTCCCTTCGGAGACTGGGCCGCAGGGCAGTATTCCAACATGATAACGACCCCAAACACACCTCCAAGACGACCACTGCCTTGCTAAAGAAGCTGAGGGTWAAGGTGATGGACTGGCCAAGCATGTCTCCAGACKTAAACCCTATTGAGRATCTGTGGMGCATCCTCAAATGGAAGYTGGAGGAGTGCAAGGTCTCTAACATCCACCAGCTCCGTGATGTCGTCATGGAGGAGTGGAAGAGGACTCCAGTGGCAACCTGTGAAGCTCTGGTGAACCCATGCCCAAGAGGGTTAAGGCAGTGCTGGAAAATGATGGTGGCCACACAAAATATTGACACTTTGGGCCCAATGTTGACATTTTCACTTAGCGGTGTACTCACTTTTGTTGCCAGCGGTTTAGACATGAATGGCTGGGTGCGTAGTTATTTTGAGGGGACAGCAGATTTACACTGTTATACAAGCTGTACACTCACTACTTTACATTGTAGCAAAGTGTCATTTCTTCAGTGTTGTCACATGAAAAGATATACTCAAATATTTACAAAAATGTGAGGGGTGTACTCACTTTTGTGATATACTGTATGTAGCTAATGAGCTAAGCTGTAGCATTAGCAATGTCTTTCAAAAGGAGACAACTCAGAAATGTGGAAATTCTGGAGATTTAAAAAAAAATCTGACTGAGTCTGAAAATTAGGAATCAGATTCTGACAGTGACAGAGGACCCCTTGTCCACTGACGAAGTCCCAGTTCCCTTTGAAGATGCTGGTGGTGATGGAGGCAGACCGATAGTGGATGAAGTACAGGAGATCTGTGGTAGCTGGAAGGCTGCCAGCCATTTCACCCCTCCTGGCCCTGCTGTTTGTATTGATGAGTCCCAGTCTGGAGTGCCATTTCCATCTGAGGCAGAGTGCTTCAAGTTGTTTCTGACAGAAGAGCTGGTGGGAGACATAGTAGAGACCAATCGCTATGCCTTGGAGCTACAGGAGAAGAGAGAGCCAGGAGTGGGGGGGACAACCACAATTAGTGAAATGTATACATTCCTGGTGACAGTAAAGAAGAACTCCCGAAAGAGAATACTGGAGCAGAGATCCTATGTTTGCAACTCCCTTCTTTGCCACCCTCTTTTCCCAAGACTGCTTTCTAGTTCTGCTGCTATGACTCCATTTCATCAACAACGCTACTGCCATCCTAAATGACCCATTATACAAATAAGAAATGTCAACAGCTGGCAGTAAAGTGCCATGACAAACGAGACATCCATGTCCTCTCCACTGTCCATACAGCAACCATGTCGGCCACAGAGAAGGTGGACCACCTGACGGGAGAGAAACAAACCAGACAGAGAAACATCAAACCAGACAATGCTTGACTATAACCTCAAAATGGGGGCAGTGGATAAGGCTGACATGATAAACAGCTTTGTGGAATGCACTCAGCAAACGACCAAGTGGTATAAGAGATTTTTCAATTTTTCCAGGGTAGCTTCAAAATACAACATGCCAATACTTCTGACGCATTTAGCATTATTTTACAGAGCTAATAGAAGAATGTAACTAGCTACATAAGCACGATTGAATATAACACCATAAAGGTGAGTAACGTTACCTCGCGTGTCCGCGGTCATACACAGTGAGCTACAGTAGAAACGGTATAACACGACACACAAACTATTATAACGTAATAAGACACTTACTTTGATAGAAACGCAGTTTGGATTTGAAGATGGGTGTCTGTAGTGACGCCTCTAGCACAGACGCTGTGTCACTTGGGAGTCATAAGGCCAGGGTAGCTTCAAAATACAATACATGCTAATACTTCCCTGACGCAATTAGCATTGTTTTGCAGAGCTAATAGAAGAATGTAACTAGCTACCTAAGCATTGAGTATAACACCATAAATGTTATGAAATGAGTAACGTTACATCGCGTATCCGTGGTTATAAGGAATATACACAAAAACATTGTTACAGTAGAAACGACATGCAGAAACTATTATAACATAATAAGGCACTTGCTTTGATAGAAACGCACACATTTCCAAAGTTAATATTGGTAATGAAAACAACTTTGATTGCGATGAAGACAACAGACAGAAAATATGGACACGTGTATGCAGGACGACAGATGAGCAAATGTCTGCAGATTTGAACTGCACAAACAATTGAGGGGAATTTTGTCCGGGTCAGAAATGTCCCAAAAACGTATTGGTTCGCAAAAGTAAAAATGACTACTTTTATGTGAATGAATTAGGCGGAACACACCTCATTTCAAACTGTTGTTAGAAAATAATTTAAAATTGACAAAAGAAAACAGGCTGCGTGCTTTGGTTTGAGGGCAGCGCGGATTAAATGTACTGTTACGTAACAATCACATCCAGGAATGGCGAGAACGTTCTAACATCACGCGCATAAAAAAACTCACGCTGGGGCGACCGTTGCACCTTGCCCAAACCGGCTGCGCGCGTGCGCCATCGTGCGCTATCGTGCATACATTTATTTCCCCCCCCCACACCAAACGCGACCACGACACGCAGGTTAAAATATCAAAACAAACTCTGAACCAATGACATTAATTTGTGGACAGGTCGAAAAGCATTAAACATGTATGCCAATGTAGCTTTTATTAGCTTGCACTTGCTAGCTAACGTTAATTTGTCCTATTTAGCTAGCTTGCTGTTGCTAGCTAATTTGCCTGGGACATAAACATTGAGTTGTTATTTTACCTGAAATGGCAAGGATCTCTACTCCGACAATTAATCCACATATAAAACGGCCAACCGAATCGTTTCTAGTCATCGCTCCTCCTTCCAGGCTTTTTCATCGTTTAAATTATATGGTGATCGCATCTAAACATTCAATGTATTAAGGTAAAACAGTTTTCGTCTTTCTATCACCCACGTGGGTATAACCAATGGGGAGATGGCACGTGGGTACCTGCTTCTATAAACCAATGAGGAGATGGGAGAGGCAGGACTTGCAGCGCGATCTGCGTCAGAAATAGGAAGACATCTATTTTAGCCCTTGGTGTCGCAGACCCTCGTTGGCGCACGCAAGCAGTGTGGGTGCAATAATTGAATAACATGGGTTTCTAAATTTATTTGCGACGCTCGCACACGCGACGTGTCGCGTCTGGTCAGCATGTTAGAGATATTTGGAACTCACGCATGAAAGGGTTAAGGTGACCAATTGCAAGTTGTTGTTCTCTTTGACTCTCCTCTGAAGAGTGGCAACATGGGGCCTCAAAACAACTCTCAAATGACCTGAAAACAAAGATTGTTCAACATTATGGTTTAGAGGAAGGCTACAAAAAGCTATCGCAGAGGTTTAAGCTGTCAGTGTCACTGTGAGGAACATAGTGAGGAATGGAAGACCACAGGCACAGTTCTTGTTAAGGCCAGAAGTGGCAGACCAAGTAAAATATCGGAGAGGCAAAGGCGAAGGATGGTGAGAACGGTCAAAAACAGCCCACAGACCACCTCCAAAGACCTACAACATCATCTTGCTGCAGATGGTGTCACTGTGCATCGTTCAACAATTCAGCGCACTTTGCACAAGGAGAAGCTGTATGGGAGAGTGAGTGCGGAAGAAGCCTTTTCTGCACACACGCCACAAACAGAGTCGCTTGAGGTATGCAAACGCACATTTGGACAAACCAGCTTCATTTTGGAATAAGGTGCTGTGGACTGATGAAAAAAAAGATTGAGCAATTTGGTCATAACAAGGGATGTTATGCATGGCGGCAAAAGAACACAGCGTTCCAAGAAAAACACTTGCTACCCACAGTAAAAATTGGTGGTGGTTCCATCATGCTGTGGGGCTGTGTGGCCAGTGCCGGTACTGGGAATCTTGTTAAAGTTGAGGGTCGCATGGATTCCACTCAATATTCAGCAGATTCTTGGAATAATGTTGAAGAATCAGTCACAAAGTTGAAGTTACGCCGGGGCTGGATATTTCAACAAGACAACGACCCAAAACACTGCTCAAAATCTACCTGGGCATTTATGCAGAGGAACAAGTACAATGTTCTGGAATGCCATCCCAGTCCCAGACCTGAATATCATTGAGAATCTGTGGGATGATTTGAAGCGGGCTGTCCATGCTCAGCAACCATCAAACCTAACTGAACTGGAGATGTTTTGTAAGGAGGAATGGTCCAAAATACCTTCATCCAGAATCCAGACACTCATTAGAGGCTATGGGAAGCATCTAGAGGCTGTTCTTTTAGCAAAAGGAGGCTCTACTAAATATTGATGTGATTTTTCTATTGGGGTGCCCAAATTTATGCATCTGTCTAATTTTGTTTTGGTGCATATTGCACAGTTTCTGTTAATCCAATAAACCTCATTTCACTACTGACATATTACTGTGTCCATCAGTTATTTGATAGATCAAAATGAAATTGCTGATCCAAACACCCAATTATTTATAAATGGAAATCATGGAAATTGTCAGGGGTGCCCAAACTTTTTCATACAACTGTAGGTATTCCTCTTGTCCAGATGGGTTAGGGCAGTGTGCAGTGTGGTTGTGATTGCGATTGCGTCGGTCTGTGGACCTATTGGGGCGGTAAGCAAATTGGAGTGGGTCTAGGGTGTCAAGTAGGGTGGAGGTGATATGGTCCTTGACTAGTCTCTCAAAGCACTCATGATGACGGAAGTGAGTGCTACGGGGCGGTCAGTTTAGCTCAGTTACCTTAGCTTTCTTGGGAACAGGAACAATGGTGGCCCTCTTGAAGAATGTGGGAACAGCAGACTGGGAATAGGATTGATTGAATATGTCCGTAAACACACCAGCCAGCTGGTCTGCGCATGCTCTGAGGACACAGCTGGGGATGCCGTCTGGGCCTGCAGCCTTGCGAGGGTTAACACGTTTAAATGTTGTACTCACTTCGGCTGCAGTGAAGGAGAGTCCGCAGGTTTTGGTAGCGGGCCGTGTCAGTGGCACTGTATTGTCCTCAAAGCGAGCAAAGAAGTTGTTTAGTCTGTCATCCTGGTCCGCGACGGGGCTGGTTTTCTTTTTGTAATCCGTGATTGACTGTAGACCCTGCCACATACCTCTTGTGTCTGAGCCTTTGAATTGCGACTCTACTTTGTCTCTATACTGACGCTTAGCTTGTTTGATTGCCTTGCGGAGGGAATAGCTACACTGTTAGTATTCGGTCATGTTTCCGGTCACCTTGCCCTGATTAAAAGCAGTGGTTCGCGCTTTCAGTTTCGCGCGAATGCTGCCGTCAATCCACAGTTTCTGGTTTGGGAATGTTTTAATCGTTGCTGTGGGTACGACATCGCCGATGCACTTGCTAATAAACTCGCTCACAGAATCAGCGTATTCATCAATGTTGTTGTTTGACGCAATGCGGAACATATCCCAGTCCACGTGATCGAAGCAATCTTGAAGCGTGGAATCAGATTGGTCGGACCAGGGTTGAACAGACCTGAGCGCAGGAGCTTCCTGATTTAGTCTCTGTCTATAGGCAGGGAGCAACAAAATGGAGTCGTGGTCAGCTTTTCCGAAAGGAGGGTGGGGGAGGGCCTTATATGCGTCACGGAAGTTAGAATAACAATGATCCAGGGTTTTACCAGCCCTGGTAGCACAATCGATATGCTGATAGAATTTAGGGAGTCTTGTTTTCAGATTAGCCTTGTTAAAATCCCCAGCTACAATGAATGCAGCCTCAGGATATGTGGTTTCCAGTTTACATAGAGTCAAATGAAGTTCGTTCAGGGCCATCGATGTGTCTGCTTGGGGGGGAATATATGCGGCTGTGATTATTATCGAAGAGAATTCTCTTGGTAGATAATGCAGTCGGCATTTGATTGTGAGGAAAACAAGTCAGGTGAACAGAAGGACTTGAGTTTCTGTTTGTTGTTATGATCACACCACGTCTCGTTAATCATAAGGCATACCCCCCCGCCCCTCTTCTTACCAGAAAGATGCTTGTTTCTGTCGGCGCAATGCATGAAGAAACCAGCTGGCTGTACCGACTCCGATAGCGTGTCTCGAGTGAGCCATATTTCCGTGAAGCAAAGAACGTTACAGTCTCTTATGTCTCTCTGGAATGCTACCCGTGCTCGGATTTCATCTACCTTGTTGTCTGGACATTGGCGAGTAGTATGCTCGGGAGCTGTGCGCGATGTGCCCGTCTACGGAGCCTGACCAGAAGACCGCTTCGTCTGCCCCTTTTACGGCGTCGTTGTTTTGGTTCGCCGGCTGGGATCCGATCCATTGTCCTGGGTGGTGGGCAAAACAGAGGATCRGRTTCGMGAAAGTCGTATTCCTGGTCGTAATGATGGTGAGTTGACGTTGCTCTAATATCCAATAGTTCCTCCCGACTGTATGTAATAAAACCTAAGATTACCTGGGGTACCAATGTAAGAAATAACACGTAAAAAAACAAAATACTGCATAGTTTCCTAGGAACGCGAAGTGAGGCAGCCATCTCTGTCGGCGCCGGAAGTTAGCTGTGGGTGATTCCCTGATCCACCTCTACGCAGACGACACCATTCTGTATACTTCTGGCCCTTCCTTGGACACTGTGCTAACCTCCAAACGAGCTTCAATGCCATACAACACTCCTTCTGTGGCCTCCAACTGCTCTTAAACGCTAGTAAAACCAAATGCATGCTTTTCAACCGTTCGCTGCCCGCACCCGCCCGCCCGGCTAGCATCACCACCCTGGACGGTTCCGACCTAGAATATGTGGACAACTATAAATACCTAGGTGTCTGGCTAGACTGTAAACTCTCCTTCCAGACTCATATTAAACATATCCAATCCAAAATCAAATCTAGAATCGGCTTTCTATTTCGCAACAAAGCCTCCTTCACTCACGCCGCCAAACTTACCCTAGTAAAACTGACTATCCTACCGATCCTCGACTTCGGCGATGTCATCTACAAAATAGCTTCCAACACTCTACTCAGCAAACTGGATGCAGTCTATCACAGTGCCATCCGTTTTGTTACCAAATCACCTTATACCACCCACCACTGCGACCTGTATGCTCTAGTTGGCTGGCCCTCGCTACATATTCGTCGCCAGACCCACTGGCTCCAAGTCATCTATAAGTCTATGCTAGGTAAAGCTCCGCCTTATCTCAGRTCACTGGTCACGATAACAACACCCACCCGTAGCACACGTTCCAGCAGGTATATCTCACTGATCATCCCCAAAGCCAACACCTKATTTGGCCGCCTTTCCTTCCAGTTCTCTGCTGCCAGTGACTGGAACGAATTGCAAAAATCGCTGAAGCTGGAGACTTATATTTCCCTCACCAACTTTAAACATCAGCTATCTGAGCAGCTAACCGATCGCTGCAGCTGTACATAGTCCATCTGTAAATAGCCCACCCAATCTACCTACCTCATCCCCATACTGTTTTTATTTACTTTTCTGCTCTTTTGCACACCCGTATCTCTACTTGCACATCATCATCTGATCATTTATCACTCCAGTGTCAATCTGCTAAATAGTAATTATTCACTCCTATGGCCTATTTATTGCATACCTCCTCATGCCTTTTGCACACACTGTATATATACTTTCTTTTTTTTCTACTGTGTCATTGACTTGTTTATTGTGTTATTGGCTTGTTTATTGTTTATTCCATGTGTAACTGTGTGGTTGTCTGTGTCACACTGCTTTGCAGGTCACAGTTGTAAATGAGAACTTGTTCTCAACTAGCCTACCTGGTTAAATAAAGGTGAAAATAAAAATAAATATGTATATACTGTACTCTATACCATCTATTGCATCTTGCCATCTTGATGTAATGTATCACTAGCCACTGTCACGCCCTGACCTTAGATATCTCTGTTTTAATATATATTTTGATTAGGTCAGGGTGTGACTGGGTGTGACTAGGGTGGGTACGCTAGTTTTTGTATGTCTAGGGGTTTTTGTATGTCTATGTTGGCCTGATATGGTTCCCAATCAGAGACAGCTGTTTATCGTTGTCTCTGATTGGGGATCATATTTAGGTAGCCATTTTCCTCATTTGTGTTGTGGGATCTTGTTTTTGTATAGTTGCCTTGTGCACTGCAATACTGCACGTTTGTTAGATTCTTTGTTGTTTTGTTGTAAGTTTCACTATTAAAGAATGTGGAACTCTACGTACGCTGCGCCTTGGTCCGATCCTTTCAACGAACATGACAGCCACTTTAAACAATGCCGCTTTATATAATGTTTTCATACCCTACATTACTCATCTCATATGTATATACTGTACTCTATACCATCTACTGCATCTAGCCTATGCCGTTCGGGCATCACTCATTCATATATTTTAATGTACATATTCGTATTCATTCCTTTACACTTGTGTGTATAAGGTAGTTGTTGTGAAATTGTTAGGTTATATTACTTGTTAGATATTATTGCATGGTCGGAACTAGAAGCACAAGCATTTCGCTACACTTGCATTAACATCTGCTAACCATGTGTATGTGACAAATAAAATTCGATTTGATTTGATTTAAGCATGATAGGGATCAGCATTACACCTGCATAAGACCTTTAAACCATGGCAACCATTTGTGCTACTTCAAGCTGCTAAATTTGGTTCAACAAGGTGTGTTAAAAATGTGCGTAACGTCATCCTTGACAACTAAACACAGTACTGTTGGTGTACACATGGTGTGAAAATCTACAATCCAACCAAGATAAGAGCACTTTAATCATACATCATTAAAGGCAGTGTGTAGCAGAATCACTGCATGGCCTTAAGCTCTACTCCAGCAGGATTTTATTGAGATAATCATTTGAATGCTTGGTGAGGAGAAATTAGATTGTGCCTTGAACTAAACATTTGATCACATGGGCAGCACTGTTGTACTGTGTTTAACTAGATGTGTCGATACAGATGCCAGCTGCTGCAGAGAGAGACTTTCACACAGTGACAGTGAAGCAGGGAATGAGACATGAGGCAGCTCCTACCACTACACAGAGAAACAAAATGGAACTAACACTGCTAGCACTGACTTTGCTGATAACTACTTTATTGAGTAAAAATGTACTTACTATGACTGTGATATGTGGTAGTCTCACCTAGCTATCTTAAGATGAATACACTAACTTGTAAGTCGTTCTGGATAAGAGCGTCCCTGGTTCTTAATGGCACCGAAGGAGATGGCCGCCGTTTTACGATCCCGTAACCAACTGTGCTATTGTGTATGTTTTTTTGCGTTATTTGTAACTTATTTTGCACATAATGTTTCTACCACCATGTCTTATGACCGAAAAGAGCTTCTTGATATCAGGGCAGCGATTACTCACCCCATACTGGAGGTATTCTTCTTCTTCAACGAGTCGAACGGGAAGGATTTACTTCAGACACCCGACAGGTTTATTTACGAGAGCTCTGCTTATCATTTCCTGTACATTGGTCTAAATACCTCACATTTCGTCATAAATGTCCCTCCTCCTCTCAGAAACAATGACAATATAGTTCACAAGTCTTCTCCTTCTCATACATTGCCTGCCACCTGTTATACAATCTACTACAAGCCCAAGGTCTCTCCCCTCCCTGGGTGGGGACAGAATGTCCTGAAAGGAACACAGTAGTACAGCTTGTCTGTCGATAGCTCCTCTTATCTCATACATTGTCTCACACTTGCACCCTGCTTACATACTAAAAAGGAACAAAAAGTCCTTGTACTAGTTCTGACTAAAGCTACACACATCAGATTTAGATTTATGATTCTAATAAATTTCGTACAATCATACAGTGACAGGGTAGAATTCTGTTAGTTATAGTTCTACGTTAAATGTATACATCATTTAGTCATTATTCATAAAATTCATAACACCCGGAAGCTTATAAGAAATTCCGCTATGGCCTCAGACGAACCATCAAACAGGCAAAGCATCAATACAGGACTAAGATTGACTTGTACTACACCAGTACCGATGTTCGTTGGATGTGGCAGGCCTTGCAAACTATTACAGACTGCAAAGGGAAGCACAGCCATGAGCTGCCCAGTGACACAAACCTATCAGACGAGCTACATTACTTCTAAGCTCGCTTCGAGGCAAGTAACGCTGAAACATGCATGAGAGCACCAGTTGTTCCGGATGACTGTGTGATCCCGCCAGCTGTTCCGGATGACTGTGTGATCCCGCTCTCCGTAGCCGATGTGAGTAAGACCTTTAAACGGGTCAACATTCACAAGGCTGATTACCAGGAGGTGTACTCTGAGCATACGCTGACCAACTGGCAAGTGTCTTCACTGACATTTTCAACCTGCCCCTGACTGAGTCTGCAATACCAACATGTTTCAAGCAGACCACCATAGTCCCTGTGCCCAAGAACACTAAGGTAACCTGCCTAAATGACTACAGACCCGTAAGCACTCACGTCTGTAGCCATGAAGTGCTTTGAAAGGCTGGTCATGGCTCACATCAACACCATTATCCTATAAACCCTAGACCCACTCCAATTTGCATACCACCCCAACAGATCCACAGATGATGCAATCTTTATTGCACTCCACACTGTCCTTTCCCACCTGGAGAAAAGGAACACCTGAATGAAAATGCTATTCATTGACTACAGCTCAGCGTTCAACACCATAGTGCCCTCAAAGCTCATTACTAAGCTATGGACCCTGGGACTAAACAGCTCCCTCTGCAGCTGGATCCTGGACTTCCTGACGGGCCGCCCCCAGGTGGTAAGGGTAGAGAACAACACATCTGCCACGCTGATCCTCAACACGGGGGCCCCTCAGGGGTGCGTGCTCAGTCCCCTCCTGTACACCCTGTTCACACATGACTGCATGGTCAGGCACGACTCCAACACCATCATCAAGTTTGCCGATGACACAACAGTGGTAGGCATGATCACCGACAACGATGAGACAGCCTACAGGGAGGAGGTCAGAGACCTGGCCGTGTGGTGCCAGGACAACAACCTCTCCCTCAACGTGATCAAGACAAAGGAGATGATTGTGGACTACAGGAAAAGGAGGACAGAGCACGCCCCCATTCTCATCGACGGGGCTGTAGTGGAACAGGTTGAGATCTTCAAGTTCCTTGGTGTCCACATCCCCAACAAACTATCATGGTCCGAACACATTAAGACAGTCGTGAAGAGGGCACGACAAAGCCTATTCCCAGTCAGGAGATTGAAAAGATTTGGCATGGGTCCTCAGATCCTCAAAAGGTTCTCTCGATGGTGCCTTTCCTCAAAAGGCACCATCGAGAGCATCCTGACTGGTTGCGTCACTGCCTGGTTTGGCAACTGCTCGGCCTCCGACCACAAGGCACTACAGAGGGTAGTGCGTACAGCCCAGTACATCACTGGAGCCAAGCTTCCTGCCATCCAGGCCCTCTATATCAGGCAGTGTCAGAGGAAGGCCCTAAAAATTGCCAAAGACTCCAGCCACCTTAGTCATAGACTGTTCTCTCTGCTACCGCACGGCAAGCGGTACCGGAGCACCAATTCTAGGTCCAAAAGGCTTCTTAACAGCTTCTACCCCCAAGCCATAAGCCTCCTGAACAGCTAATCAAAGGGCTACCCAGACCCCTCTTTTACTCTGCTGCTACTCTCTGTTTATAATCTATGCATAGTCACTTTAACTCTACCTACGTGTATATATTACCTCAATTACCTCGACTAACCGGTGCCCCTGCACATTGACTCTGTTTTTTTACTGCTACTTTTTAATTATTTGTTACTTTTATTTTTTATTTTCTACTGATCTATTTTTTACTTAATACTTTTTTTTCTTAACTTCTTAATTAAAGCATTGTTGGTTCAGGGCTTGTGAGTAAGCATTTCACTATTGCTGTTGTATTCGGCGCATGTGACAAATAAAATTTGATTTGATTTGATGAGATTAAAAATATATGAACTGATGGAGCAATGGGGAGGAGTACTTGCATCTTGTCAGGGATTCTTTGACTTTTCATATTTTAGAAACACACATTCTCCTTCTTGACACACACACATATGCACACACATGTGCACCACACATATGCACGCACACGGCACACAGCACACACAACACACAACACAACACACACCACACACACACACACACACACACACACACACACACCACACACACACACACACACACACACACACACACACACACACAACACACACACACAAATGAATGCATCTCTCTTTTCCTCTCCCACTTTCTCTCTCCCCCTTTCTAGCTCTCTCTCCCATCTGACTCTCCCTGTCACATCTCTCTTTCTCTCTCTAATATTTAGATGAAGTGCTTGTTTCAAGCCAAGCAAGGAGGCAGAAATAGCAGATGTGAATATATACAATTATTTGATTCAAATGTTCCATTAAAGCTGCCTGAGACACTCTTGGCAGGGTAATGATAAGCAGATTGTTTAGCTATTTATTTCTTCCTGCCGTTCCTGAGCCGTTCCTAGGTTGTCTGCGATCTCTCTCTCTCTCTCTCTTTCTCTCTCTCTCTCTCTCTCTCTCTCTCTCTCTCTCTCTCTCTCTCTCTCTCATCTCTCACTCTCACTCTCTCACTCTCACTCTCACTCTCACTCTCACTCTCACTTCACTCTCACTCTCTCTGTCACTCACTCTCTCTGTCACTCTCTCTCTCTCTGTCACTCTCTCTGAATTTGGAGCATTCAGCTGTATTTCTGTTAGTGAGGCATTGTTAGTCCATCCATCACCACCACCATCACCACCATAGTTAACTGTCATGATGACATCACAGTCTCCATCAGCTCCTCAGCTCTGACTGACACTCTCTTGAACACTTGAAGTACTTGAAGACAAGTAGGATTGTACAATGCTGATGAGACCAACTTTTGCTTTAGGATGTGTATAAGCATATTACTTCATTCTGAAATTGGTTTACTAACATCCCTGAGCAAATGATGATTAGCACTGAGGTGGCTATTATAATCAGTGTTACTGGGATCACAGCATCAGCTATTACATTGAACAAATTTGACCTCCTCTATGCTGCTAGTGTAGATGAATTCACCTACAGTTCTGTATCAGCCAATGCAGGCCGACTGGTGCATCATCATATCTGTGTGTCCTCTGGGATCTACACACTAATCTGATGAGTCACAGTCACATCTGTGTTGGTCTGTAATTACATTTAGAGATAACCTTGGTGCGCTACACCCACACCTTCCTTTTTCAAGTTAATTTGGTGTTAGTGGGAGAAAGAGGGAGAAGAGAAGATGCTGAGAGGGGAAAAGAAGGATGTGTGGCGAGAGGAAAAGAGAGAGGAAAAAGTGACCAAGTAAGAGGGGGATCAAAATCACTGAGTTCCTAAGGTTCACTGGTTTAGGTGATTATTATAGACCTACATTACTCCTCCATGCAGTCTCCATCACTCCCCTCCGGCCTCTAGATATCCCTTCCTATCGAATGTGTCCCATTAGAGTGTTGGCCCTCAGAGGGAGAACAGGCCAGTGTGCTGGGAATCACCCATTCAACTACAGTGGTGACAGCTGGCAGTGTCCTGCAGAGACTCCGTCAGCATCCTAAATTGCACCCTATTCCCTAAATAGTGCACTACTTTTGACCACTACTTTTGACCAGGGGCTTGAACCAAAATACAAAATACATGTTGAAGAAGAGTCCAGACACTTTTTTTTGGCAATTTCACAATACTTTTCCGTGTTTGAGCATGCGTTTGCTTTCTTGTTTCACCTCATTTGGAAGAAAAAGCACGCGAATGCTCGCTTACGGAAAAGTATTGCTCAAGTCCAACAAAATGGTATATTACGTTGCAGATTTTTTTTCTTCATTTATTTCACCTTTATTTAACCAGGTAGGCTAGTTGAAAACAAGTTCTCAATTACAACTGCGACCTGGCCAAGAAAAAGCAAAGCAGTGCAACACAAACACCAAATATAAATATTTAAATGTAAAATATAAATGTGTACAAGATCAAAAGAACAGCATCACTATACTGAGAGTGTTGCCGTTTTTAAAATTACGTATTTGGGTGTTTTTGTAGCCTTTGTTAAAGTTTTATCTGTGCACTGGCACTGCAGAGCGAGCCTGAGGAAGTCTATCACTGGTGTGGTAAGTTTCTCAAAACCAAGTGAAATTGGCCAAAAAGTGTCTGGACTCTTCTATAACATACCATTTACATTTACAAAAATTTAGATTTGGTTAAAAAAAAGCTACATTTTCCTTAAAGATCTTGGGGAGGTAGAGGACAGAGTAAGCTACATTTGAGAGAGAGTTGACAAGGTTCTATGTGGTAGACATTGGGCTTGTCTGAAAATGTGTGGTTTCTTACATTATTCTTACACAAATATTATTTGTCACATGTTATTTGTCATAGAATAGGTGTAGACTTTACCGTGAAATGCTTACTTACGAACCCTTTCCCAACAATGCAGACTTAAAAAGTTTTTTTTTTAAATGCTAAAAATGTAAAAGGAAATAACAGTAATGAGGCTATAAACAAGGAGTACCAGTACCGAGTCAATGTGCAGGGTACGAGGTAGTTGAGGTAAAATGTACATGTAGGTAAAAGTGACTAGGCAATCAGGATAGATAATAAACAGAGTAGCAGCAGCATATGTGAAGAGTGTGAAGGAATGTATGTTTGTGTTGGAGTGTCAATGTAGTATGTGTGAGTGTGTGGGTAGACTCCAGTGAGTGTGCATAGAGCCGGTGCAAGAGAGTCTGTGCAAATAATAAGGGGCTCTTAGGGGATAACTTGCTTAAATGTGTAGCACTCAAATATCGTACTGTAGGTGATGTACTGCTGCCATTTTAAGCTTGTGTGCTTGCTACACATTGGTAATTGCAGTTTAACCAGTTTAAACTGATTAAGCAACCAAGACTATAGCTACATTGGAAATTACTGTAAGGCACGATACAGATTTAATAATATTTCTACCATCACAATTTAAAATCCAAGCATATGTAAGAGACAATGACTGAGTTTCCACTGCAATGTCACTGCCCTTGAACTGTGTACATGAAAACAAGCTTACACGCTACATTAGCATGGATATAATTACACACAACGCCAAACACCATATTTTGGCCATAGAGCACATACACACTGTGAGAAACCGTCCTCACTATTCTGCCTTGTGCCATGTTGTGGCTTCTGGAAATTAGTCTTTTCCTGGCACCTATTGGCTGTCTTGCATCAATGCCAAGGGCACAATTTTCTACTTCAAACATAACGGAGACAATGGAGATTGAGGACAAAAAAGGTCAAAACATGCCTATAAGGAGAAAGTCAACTCAAGTCTGGTAGCCGGATAAGTTTGTGCTTTAGCCAAGTACTCGGTACTGTATGTGTCACGGTTCTCTAAAGTAGAACCCAGAAGCAGACCAGGACAAGGAGAGTAAGACGAAGGTGAGTATTTATTAACAAGTTTAAATGTAGTGATAGAAAAATCCAAGTAGCGGAGCGGGCAGCGGAGGTGAGTTGATGGAATTGAGTAAGCAGATCCAAGGAAGTAACTGAAGTCACCGACGACCAGGTAGGGATGGGATGAGTGTTCCGGGTGAATGACTGTAGACAGAAAAAACGAAGGTAAGTTCAAGGCAAGCAAGACGTACAAAACAACAAACTCTATCAAACTGGAGGCTGATACGCTGGCACAACATACTGTTCATGGCTAACGATCCGGCAGGGAATGGATGTCAGGTCAGCGCTTATGAAGTGGAGGGGTGATGATCAGGACCAGGTGTGCAGATAGCTGATGGGATACAGGTGCGGGTACTCAGAGATCCTCCAACTAGCTACGTCGCCCGGCAACCAGACAGGGTGCGTTCCAGGACACCGGAAAAAACACTCCAGGACAGAACACAGGCAAAAACAGACTCAGGAAGCGGGATTCGTGACAGTATGGTATGACAGTGAACACACGTCAGAGGAGTTGGCTGGTTGAAGTTTAAACAGATGGATACCAGGCGAAGAAAACATTTGATTACTAAGAGAAGAGTACCCATTCACAAAACTATTTCATGCTACTGTAAATGCAACCTGGTCTCAGAGCATTTTGTATTATTCTGTACGTAAATCTGAGAACACTCCATTTAGTATGATATGTTAAGTTTCTTATGGTATGTATTAATTTGTGGATATCCATTGCCAATTTTGTATGATATGTTACGGATTACAATTCGTATTATATGTTACGAATGCTAGGTGGTTAACATTAGCTAGCTTGCTAACATTAACTTTGCGTTATACGCCTATCCATCCAACCCAACCAACCACTTTATTTTCGTTTTAGCCTTAAATAACCATCTGTCTTAAGTAACCATGCCAAACGTAACATATTACACTAATTGTAGCGCTCCAATTTACATTTACTATTGTTATGTCTAGTTTATAAAACCAGGCTGGTAAATGAGATTACCTCAAGCTTGATAAAACAACCAGATATTATGAGTTCAGATCTTTTTGCCATATTTGGCATAGATTGGATTACCACAGTATTTGTTCAAACAATGAGCAACAGACAGGTGTCACTCCCTTGGCCCCATGAATTGGTCCTATTCAACCCCACCCCTGGAGAGCTCTCCCCCGCCATGCATGTCCCCACTCAGGGCAACAGATGTTTGGGAAATGTGACTGTAATCATTTGGGAAAGGCTGTTTAATTCCCAACTCAAGCTGCCCTTGTAGGAATCACGTGTGGCTGGGTGAGGATTAGCATGCATTGGTGCCATTGTGGGTTGGCACTTTCACTGTGACAGATGATGTCTAGATGCAGAAAGCTAGAACATGTTATCTCTGCATGGCCACTAGCATGACAAACCTACAGTCTAAAATGTATGCCACTCTAACCACACTAGCCTATGTTAGGCTTTTGATAAACCTCTATTGACACCAATGTAAAAGTCGGGGAATTGTAGGACAACAAATGGTGTGATCTTAACACAAATGTGCACGCTTATCCGGTTCCATTTGTCAATGGGAGCCATCGGCATACAGTATGTGTGCCTATGTGTCTCCATAGACTTACTGGGATTTAAGAACTACATACTTAACGCCTGCTTTGTTAATACTGTGTAGTAAATAACTAGAGAATAACTATTGGCCAAACAGAAAATATCATCATATAATGGCACTTAAAATAACATCACATTAGCCTAGGTATTAACATGGTAATACTATGGTAACAACTTATAGTTATTCATAATAAAAACATGATTTTCCTAAAACTCAAAATATTGGCAACAACCTGTTACAGTAATGATGCTCTAAAGAAGAGATGTACAATTTTGGTTGCATAAGAGGGGATTACATCAACTTTCAACTGCCGGAGTCTGTCACCCTAATCTAAAAGAAATCATCACACTGATGCTGTCTCGACCGACCAAACAGTCTTTCTGTCTGTCTGTCTTTCTGTCTGTCTATCTATCTGTCTCCTACTGCCTAATAAAGCTGGGCTAATACCATCATGCCATGTTGGTGTCGCCGTGGAAACAGACCCTGTACAGTACTTATCCATTTTTACAGTCCCAAAGGGTCATGAGATGTTCTGGTCAGGAAAAGGCAATGTGTCAGCACTCCTGCAACTTTAGGCCATGGTCGAGAGACAGAGAGAGATAGAGAGAGAGAGAGAAATTAAACGACCTTGTACTGTACTCAGTTTGCCATGCAGCGGGGAGAGGGGGGGGGGGGGGGGGGGAGCAGTACTGCACCTCTCCCATGACAGTAAATGGGACAATGTGGGCAGCTCCACCCTACAAATGGCTTTGTCATCCAGGACAATTTCAATGGCAAATAAAAAACATACTTTCTTACATGTTTTAATTTCGCGATGGAAAAGGTGTTTGCCATTTTACAAATGTACCCACATTATATTTCTGTCACCTTGTCAAATGAGGCTCATGCAAGATAAAGCAAGCAACATCTTCCAGCCCTGAGTATTAACTTGTCAGAATTCTCTGTCACAGACATCAGACGATCTCTAAGAACATTTACAAACACAAGAGGATAGATATTCAGAGGATAGATATTTCCACGCTGTCATCCCTTGATGTTATCACTCTGTTCCTGCCCAAAACTCTGTTTCCTCTTGTACAAAGGCACTTTCTCCTAATCAAGAGTGACAAAATAAATGGCTTCGCTGTAACGATGTTCGTCTGAGGAAGAAGGAGTAGACCAAAGCGCAGTGTGGTACGTGTTCATGATGTTTATTATAACCTGAACACTGAAACAAAAACAAAAGTGGAACAAACCGCAACAGCTCTGTCAGGTACTCACACAAAACAGAAAACAACTACCCACAAAACAAACATGGAAAATGGCAACCTAAATAGGCTCCCCAATCAGAGACAACGAGAAACAGCTGTCGCTGATTGGAAACCAATTCAGGCCACCATAAACCTACAATACCCTAGATCATACCAAATCCCCATAGATACACAAAACCCCTAGACAAGACAAAACCCCTAGACAAATTAAAACTAAACAAACCACCCTTGTCACACCCTGACCTAACCAAAAAATAAAGAAAACAAATATAACTAAAGTCAGGGCGTGACATTTGCTGACCATGATTTAAAAAAGAAAAGTGGAACCCAAAGCTCCCAACATAGTCAAACGTGATATCCATCCAGTCGTGAAAGTATGTGGAGTGTTGGCACCATAGAAATATGTTTGGCACTGGCATTTTAGATTCACAAGTTCACCACCCTTCCAGGGCAGAGACTTCTATTACAATACTGCTGGTCCTCCAGGCAATGTTTCATATTGTTCCGGATACACAGTTGTCTATTGTGTGGCTAAATGTTTCCCCTGGTAGGACAACAGGATGAGCCCATGAGAAAATCATCAGCGGGGATAATGAATGCTGTGAACCAGACAGCAGTTAGCTCAAACTGTACCCAGTGAACTTGTTTTGATTGCTCTGAGTTTCACAACCCAATGCATTGCATGTGTCTCAACAGGGCGTCAAATTAATCACTTCTAATTGGAGTTGTTTACCGTACTGTAGCCCAACTCTCTCTAAAAAGCCTGGAAAATGTCCCTGTCATTGCCTTGTAATGTCTTTCTAAACTCCTGAATGGCTTATGGTTGGTGGTATAGGATACAGTCCAATCAACACTAGTCTCAATTTTGTCGCTAAAATGCTATTTATTTCTCAGATAGAGTATTTACAGTGCAGTTATATTTTTTAATTTATATATACATTTGCAAAAATGTCTAAAAACCTGTTTTTGCTTTGTAATTATGGTGTATTGTGTGTCGATTGATGATGGGAAAAAACTATTTAATCAATTTTAGAATCAAATCAAATTTTATTTGTCACATGCGCCGAATACAATAGGTGTAGACCTTACAGTGAAATGCTTACTTACAAGCCCTTAACGGGATCATTTTCGTAAACAACCGCTGAATTGCAGAGCGCCAAATTCAAAAATAATTACTAAAAATATTTATTTTCATGAAATCACAAGTGAAATATACCAAAACACAGCTTAGCTTGTTGTTAATCAGATTTAATCAGATTTTGTGTAACGATCGTCTTCGGGGGAAAGAGAGGAGGACCAAATCGCAGCGTGGTAAGTGTTCATGATGATATTTTTTAATTAAACTCTAAACAAAACAATAAACGATGTGAACAAACGAAACAGTTCCGTGTGGCGACAAACACTGACACGGAAGACAAACACCCACAAACCAAAAGACAAAACAGGCTACCTAAATATGGTTCCCAATCAGAGACAACGACTAACACCTGCCTCTGATTGAGAACCATATCAGGCCAAACACAGAAACAGACAAACTAGACATACAACATAGAATGCCCACTCAGATCACACCCTGACCAAACAAAACATATAAACATACAAAGCAAACTATGGTCAGGGCGTGACATTTTGAAAATATGCTTTACAGCGAAAGCAATCCAAGCGTTTGTGAGTTTATCGATCACTAGACAAAACATTACGAACAGCTAGCAGCAATATAGATTGGTCACGAAAGCCAGAAAAGCAATCAAATTAATCGCTTACCTTTGATGATCTTCAGATGTTTGCACTCACGAGACTCCCAGTTACACAATAAATGTTCCTTTTGTTCGATAAAGATTATTTTTATATAAAACAAACTCCATTTGTTTGGCGCGTTATGTTCAGTATTCCACAGCCTTAGGCATGTCATCAAGTGTTGACGAAAATTCCAAATAGTATCCGTAAAGTTCGTAGAAACATGTCAAACGTTTTTAATAATCAATCCTCAGGTTGTTTTTAACATTAGTAATCGATAATATTTCAACCGGCTGTAAACTATTCAATACAGGAGAGAAAGAAAATGTCGAGCTATCAGTGTGCGCGCATGAACTAATGGATGGACATCCGTCTATCCACCGACGCGATTTGATAAATCTCGCAAATCTTTCAGAATAAAAGCTTGAAACTATGTCTAAAGACTGTTCACACCCCCGAGGAAAGCCATAGGAAAAGGAATCTGGTTTGATATCCCTTTATCCCTTTGTTATACTCACAGAATAATTTTGACAGTTTTGGAAACTTTAGAGTGGTTTCTATCCTACTCTGTCCATTATATGTATATTCTAGCATCTGGACCTGAGAAATAGGCCGTTTACATTGGGAACGTTATTTTCCAAACATAAAAATTCTGCCTCCGAGCGTCAAGAAGTTAACCAACATTGCAGTTTTAAGAAAATACCCCCAAAAAAGTAAGAGATAAGAATACCAAATAATTAAAGAGCCGCAGTAAATAAACAATATATACAGGGGGCACCGGTACAAAGTCAATGTAAGTGTGGGGGCACCGTGTCGAGGTAATAGAGGTAATATGTACATTAGGTAGAGTTATTAGCGTGACTATGCATAGATAATAACAGAGAGTAGCAGAAGAGTTCCAGAACGTGGGGGGGGGGGGGGGGGCAATGCAAATAGTCTGGATAGCCATTGATTAGCTGTTCAGGAGTTCTAATTCTTTGGGATAGGGGGCAGCATTTTCACGTTTGGATGAAAAGCCTGCCCAGAGTAAACTGCCTGCTACTCAGGCCCAGTTGCTAATATATGCATATTATTAGTAGATTTGGATAGGGAACACTCTGAAGTTTCTAAAACTGGTGAATGATGTCTGTGAGTACAACAGAACTCATATGGCAGGCAAAAACCTGAGAAAAATCCAACCAGGAAGTGGAAATCTGAGGTTTGTAGTTTTTCAACTCATCGCCTATCGAATATACAGTGTCTATGGGCGTCATATTGCACTTCCTAAGGCTTCCACTAGAGTCAACAGTTTTAGAACCTTGTTTGATGCTTCTACTGTAAAGGAGGGGGGAATGGGAGCTGAATGAGTCAGAGGTCTGCCAGAGTGGCATGAGCTGACCATGCGCGTTCACGTGGGAGCGACCTGCGTTCCATTGCAATTCTAAAGACAAAGGAATTCTCTGGTTGGAACATTATTGAAGATTTATGTTAAAAACATCCTAAAGATTGATTCTATACATCGTTTGACATGTTTCTACGGACTGTAACGGAACTTTTTGACTTTTCGTCTGGACCTAGTGATCGCGCGTCATGAATTTGGATTTGTGAACTCAAGGCGCGAACAACAAGGAGGTATTTGGACATAAATGATGGACTTTATCGAACTAAACAAACATTTATTGTGGAACTGGGATTCCTGGGAGTGCATTCTGATGAAGATCATCAAAGGTAAGTGAATATTTATAATGCTATTTCTGACTTCTGTTGATTCCGCAACATGGCGGGTATATGTTTGGCTTGTTTTGGTCTCTGAGCGCCGTACTCAGATTATTGCATGGTTTGCTTTTTCCGTAAAGCTTTTTTGAAATCTGACAAAGCGGTTGCATTAAGGAGAAGTATATCTATAATTCTGTGCATAATACTTGTATCTTTTATCAAAGTTTATTTGAGTATTTCTGTAAATTGATGTGGCTCTGTGCAAATTCACGGGATGTTTTGGAGGCAAAGCCAAATGTAAACTGAGGTTTTTGGATATAAATATGAACTTGATCGAACAAAACATACATGTATTGTGTAACATGTTGTCCCGGGAGTGTCATCTGATGAAGAATATCAAAGGTTAGTGATTCATTTTATCTCTATTTCTGCTTTTTGTGACTCCTCTCTTTGGTTGGAAAATGGCTATATGCTTTCTGTGCCTAGTTGCTGACCTAACATAATGATATGTTGTGCACTTGCCGAAAAGCCTTTTTGAAATCGAACACTGTGGTTGGATTAACGAGAAGTTTATCTTTAAAAGGGTGTCTAATACTTGTATGTTTGAGAAATTTGAATTATGAGATTTCTGTTGATTGAATTTGGCGCCCTGCAATTTCATTGGCTGTTGGCAGTTCCCAGACAGGTTAAGGCTTGGGGGTAGAAGTTGTTTAGGAGCCTCTTGTACCTAGAATTGGCGCTGCGGTACCGCTTGCCGTGCGGTAGCAGAGAGAACAGTCTATGACTAGAGGTCCTGGATGGCAGGATAAGGCTGTAACCTAACATAATGTGGAAAAAGTCAAGGGATCTGAATACCTTCTGAATGCACTGTATCTGTCCATAATTCTGGGGAGTAGTCAGTGAAAAAATTGTGTTGTGTGTCATGATAAGCAGGAGCTGACACCTTTAAAGCCACACTTTCTGAATTGCTATCATTTAACTGAGGAAACTGCATGTGCAATATTAAGCCTATCATTCACTGGAATAAGACAGAGTAAGTACCTTAAAGATACAGAAAACCATATAAACTGCTTTTATCCATATATGGATAGGAAAATAACACAATTTTGAATGGATGGAGAAGTACATTAGATTCTAGATTATTTTTCTGAGGGATATAAAAAAAAACATTTCTGTCATTTTGATTTGTTTACGTCATGTGCAGTGTTTGGAAAAAGTGTATCTTCATATCTCTCCACATTTTCACTGAATGGAGGTGTAAAATGAGCGTGCTGATGCGGTTTCAACGCTATGCCATGTGTAGCTAGGCTACAGTTAGATTGGGAGCATTAGCTGACAAGGCAACCTCCCTGCAGTCCTCGAAGAAACAGGGGTAAACAATGTTGGCATCTGTCGCCACACCCAACACATTAGCCGAGGTTGTAGTAGCAGAAAGGGAACGTAACCCGGTGACAGCGACATGACCACTGCTCGAGGCTGTGAATGAGCGACAGACAGAGGAGAGACTCAGGCACAGCACAGACATCATGGCTCTTGCGCATCACCATCATAGCTCGCAGCATGAATAGATATGCCAACATTGACATGAATAATGAATGCATGTTCAAAGGCTCTCAATAGACTGGTCAGTATTTAACAATGATGGTGGCACTTGTTAAGGAACACTTCAAGGCAGGCGTTTAAAGATGCGGACTCGGCTCTCTGTCAATGCGCATGATACTGCGGTTCTACTACTACGGCACGCTTCAACTCACCTTGAGTTGGTACGCGTATGTTCTCCTGTCATTCGCATAGTACGGGGCGGAAGAATAACCAATACACGCCCCAAATCCTCTATCAGCAACCAATCCAATGAAAGAAGAGGCGGAGCTTTTGGGTAAAATATCACACTTGGTTTCACTATGCGCTCGTAAAACAGTTCCGTCTACTACAATCGCGGCGGTGCAGGTGCTCTGTCTCTTCGGGAGAGGATGCGGACGGAAGGACGGGGGAGGGAAGGGATGAAGGGAATCGCCGAGAGGAAAGTGCATAGAATATGAATAAAAAGGCATTGATAAGAGCGCGCGCTGTGCAATGTCGAATATGAAAGATTCGTTGTACGGGGCACTTTGCGTGGTAATAGCTGGTCGGCAATAGTACTATGATTTGGTATGTGGCCACTTTGATAGCAAGTGTTTTCAGCACCAGAGGAACGGCCGCTCAAGGTGAGTTGAAGTGCAATATATTTTGTGCCGCCCATAATATATGATTTTGAGCGACTGCATGTGGGTTTGCTGCTGGCCTTTAAATAGCATGCTCATTCTATATTGGTAGATAAACGCAATAGCTATATTTCATTGATTTAAATGGCTGCATTTTCTCTAGTCACGTGAAAGTTGTGCCTTGGTTAATTGTTTTTTTCTAAATAATTTTGTTAAATATTAGCCTACTCCTTATCATGTAATTATGTAATTATGTAATACAGCCTAAAGAGTAAAATCTCACATTTGAAAGGAAACCTGTGAGACATATTGCATAATTCTGTATAAAATAATTTCTCCATTATTTGAGCAGAGAAATACTACGAGCATATTACTGTCTCTACTGTAAGTACATAGTGCTATGGTCGGTGATAGTAGCCTATACAGCCAGGAGCATGTGTTTCAGATGTGTCAGATAAAAGACCAAAAATATATTTTGTTCTGTTATTTGCTTTAGAAAAAAATCTGTCATGATCAGTAGAGGTGTCAGCAGTCTCAAATGTGATAATTTTGCCAAAAGGGGTGTGACGCTACACTAGTTTCCAGCATGGGAAAGTAACTCGTCACGAAATGCAGCAATATTGTCACATAACATTGGAATTTGTATGTGCATCAATGTATTCATTTAATATTATGAATTTATTTTGTCTGTTTAAATTCCATTTCATGGGGTATGTAACTGCTGTGTGTGATGGTAACTGACAATTCAAATAAAATCTAATCAAATTGTATTGGTCACATACACATATTTAGCATATGTTATTGCGGGTGTAGCGAAATTATTGTGTTCCTAGCTCCAACAGTGCAGTAATATCTAACAATTCACAACAATACACACAAATCTACAGTAAAAGAATGGAGTTAAAAAATATATAAATATTAAGATGAGCAATGTCGGAGTGGCTTTGACTAAAATACAGTAGAATAGAATACAGTATATACATAGGAAATGAGTAAAGCAGTATGTAAACTTTATTAAATTGACTAGTGTTCCATTATTAAAGTGACCAGTGATTCCATGTCTATGTATATAGGGCAGCAGCCTCTAAGGTGCAGGGTTGAGTAACCGGGTGGTAGCCGGCTAGTGATGGCTATTTAACAGTCTGATGGCCTTGAGATAGAAGCTGTTTTTCAGTCTCTCGGTCCCAGCTTTGATACACCTGTACTGACCTCGCCTTCTGGATGGTAGCGGGGTGAACAGACTGTGGCTCGGGTGGTTGATGTCCTTGATGATCTTTTTGGCCTTCCTGTGACTTCGGGTGCTGTAGGTGTTCTGGAGGGCATGCAGTGTGCCACGGAGATGCGTTGGGCAGACCGCACAACCCTCTGGAGAGCCCTGTGGTGGCGGGCAGTGCAGTTGCCATACCAGGCGGTGATACAGCACGACAGGATGCTCTCAATTGTGCATCTGTAAAAGTTTGTGAGGGTCTTAGGGGCCAAGCCAAATTTCTTCAGCCTCCTTCACCACACTGTCTGTCTGGGTGGGTGGACCATTTCAGATCATCGGTGATGTGTACGCCGAGGAACTTGAAGCTTTTCACCTTCTCCACTGCGGTCCAGTCGATGTGGATAGGGGCGTTGTGACTGGTGCAGTGGCCATCAGAGGTGTTTACCATATGGTCTGGAGTGGAGCAAGGAATGTTTAACATTTACATGATCAATTATGCAAGTTTGTTCACATTTTAATGAAAACACTGTGTTGACCCATGGACTGATTTAACCTTGCTCTTCCAATAGTGTCCAGATGGGGGAGTGCTTTCTCGAGCTGTCACATGATGATGACTGAGCTCAATGACCCCTCATCCTCTGTCTAAAATTACTCAGCTTTCTGTCTCATTTGACAATTGAGGATTAGAATAGTTAATTTGTATGATTTGTGAGGGCCAGGGGTTCGACACAATATAAAGAGTTTTTTCTATATGAAACATAATTCGATTTTAGTTAGTCAAAACATACGTTATTATTTCCTTTCTTGCTGTTTCTTTGATCATTCAATACCTGCCCTGGTCTCTCATGTAGTGGTCACATTCAGGGTTGTCTGTTCCATCCCTGAAATAGGTATTACCAGTGGCTATACAATGTTGGTTTTACTTTTTAATCCCGCCATGCATGTTGTTGTTACTCTGTTGGTTTAGGCCTCAATGGTTAGGGTTAGGATTTATTATTGCATAAAAACTGTTTTAGAGAAATGTCAACCGCTGAAATGTGATTGTACAAATCTGAAAACCACCTATGTAAATATTATTTTAAACAGCTTTTGTGGGGAAAAAAAGAATACAATTGGTATACTTTCTAAGGATGTCTGCATCCTTTGGCTGTTGCTTTTGCTAAGATGTCAGGGTAGAGGGTAGTGCTCCTAGCAAGGTTGGGGTCAACCCATTTCCATTTCCAATCAATTCAGAAAATTAATTCAGAAAAAATTATCCTTGTAACAAACTATGGGCATTAATTACATTTAAATGTATCTCCTGAATTGACTCAAGTTTAAAAGGAAATTACCCCATTCCCAGTCCCTGGCACTATGTGTTTCATCCTACTGTACCATTACTGCCTTCCCCTGCCTGAGAGAAGGATACAGTCAGTCCCACATCTAGTCTCTTCTCTCTCACTTATTCATTCAACCGTTCTCTGATAGAATTCACTCGTCTATAGCACCCATTCACCTACAGATACCTCACTCACATGCATTTTTTTTWAATTTATTTAACTAGGCAAGTCAGTTAAGAACAAATTCTTATTTACAATGACGGCCTACACCGGCCAAACCCGGGCGATGTTGGACCAAATGTGCAGCGCCCTATGGGACTCCCAATCACGGCCTGTTGTGATACACCCTGGATTCAAACCAGGGTGTCTGTAGTGACGCCTCTAGCACTGAGATGCAGTGCCATAGACCGCTGCGCCACTCGGGAGCCCACATTCACTCGGACATACAACCTATACCCTCACTCATTCACTGTCAGGCATATGCTCTATTTACTCTCCCAATCATGGGAGTAAAGCTTGTAAACCCAGCCTAGAGAAAGCCCTGTGCTCAAGCTGTGGAAGGCAGACTTCTGCCAGCACAGCACTAGGCATGTGCCAGCTCTTTCTGCTGCAACCACTCCTCTCGCCTCAGCCAGTTCGCTCCCAGTGGAATCTCCCTGCAAACAAAGTCTGGAGCATTCTGGGAAAGCCAGTATGAGGAACAGGCCTGATTGAATCCCCCAGTCCTCTTTTCTTAATTTTCTTTTTTTCTTTTTTAGGGGGTGGATCAGCTTTAATATTGCAAATAGATTGTGGCTTCTATCAACGTAATTGTCTGCATCATTTCCAATCCCCCATATATATTTTAAATATACAGTGCCTTCAAAAAGTATTCGGACCCCTTGACTTTTTCCACATTTTGTTACATTACAGCCTTATTCGAAAATGGATGAAATAGTTTTTTTCCTCATCAATCTAACAACCTGTTTTCGCTTTGTCATTATGGGGTATTATGTAGATTGACAAGGGGAAAAATACATGTAATAAGGCTGTAATGTAACAAAATGTGGAAAAAGGGAAGGGTCTCACGAGTCTCACGAGAATCCCAGGGATAGTAAAACCACAAGCACCGCTCAGGCAGTCAAGAGGAACATTTATTCCATCATTGAACAGGGAGGTTCCAAAGATTTAAATAGGGAAAAATAACAGTCATATTATTTGTCTCAGCAGAATTTAAGAGATGTAATGTAGTGTTATTGACATAGTGAGTGAGACTGAGTGTGGCAGAGTGAGAGGATAGAGAGAGGGTAGAGAGAGAGAAAGAGAGGGTGGAGTGTAGAGACAGAGGGAGAGAGAGGGTAGAGACAGAGAGTGAGAGAGGGTAGAGACAGAGAGAGAGAGGGTAGAGACACAGAGAGAGAGGTTAAAGAGACATTTATCGAGCAGATTCCATCACTCACACTTGTTCTTGAGGGCAGTGCAATTTCTTTGATTTATCGATGTTGAATAAACATAATTTTCCATAACCAACTGTAATTAGACAAGCCATATGAAAGTGCTAATAAGCATGCTTCTTGATGCAAATCATCTATCAGGTTATTATGGCTGAAGAATCTACTACTTGTTTAAAAAAGGAAGGAAGTTGAGTCTATGTGACTCGATCCGTGTTAGCATGGGGGAAATGTCAGTGACTTACAACTCCTGGCTGGCACAGGGCAGGGCAGGTACCACCCTCTGTATATCCTGATTTCCTGTAAGGTGCACCTCTGGCAGTGCTTCACATTGTTGAGCTGGCCTTTGGGCCTCTGGCACGCCTGGCCCGTTTCACACCCCCTCTCTGTGCCCAGTGCCCAGGCAAGAGCAGGTGTCAGCTCATTGTTGAGTGAGGGCTGGGGCCCTTCCTTAATTGGTCTGTGCTTGTCTGAGGGGAACATGCAGCTACAGAGGGCCAGAGAGTGGAGGGGAGAGAGACTGACTAGGCTAGGCTGGCTCACAACACTGGGCTGTCAGGCTAGAGATGTGTTTTAAAGGTATATGACACCCAGGTCTCTGTCTGTCAGCTGAATGCCACTGGTGTTTCAGAGATAGCAGGCAGCTAGCCTGCGGTGGCATGGCCTCTTGTCTGTGTTGTGTAGTAGTGGGCAGCCTGTGTAGGATGTAGTGTTCATGAGGCTGCTTTTCATGTAGGGGAGTGTGCTGTGCTCAATAGCATATGTTGTGCATAGAAGGAAGGGCCCACTAGCTGGTATCGAGTAGAAGGTAAAGTATAGGATTTCTAATCTGCATAATGTGTTCCCTGTCATGAAGGGTATTTTTTAAATCATAATGTAGAGCGAGGGGCTGCGATATCTAAGGTTGCCTTCTCCAGACAATGATTCCAGCTTAGGGATGCAAAATTCCCAGAATTTTCTATAAATTCCCTTGTTTTCCAGAAATCCAGGTTTAAGAATTCTGGAATTCCTACTTATTCCCTCCTGATTCCGGGGAATCCTACAACCGGGATTTTGGTAAAACCAGGGAATCTATTGAGCGTTCCTGGAATTTTGCAGCCGTATTCCTGATAATAAGAAAGAGCATTTTTTCCCTCTGTTGTCATCACTTTTACGTATAGATGTTATCAGTACTCAGTTAGAGATTTTGGAGAGGTTGATAAGTAACCTACTTGACATACAGGTAACTGCCAAAATAATGGAAACACTTGAGTAAATGAGGGATACAAAGTATATTGAAAGCGGGTGCTTCCACACAGGTGTGGTTCCTGAGATAATTAAGCAATTAACATCCCATCATTCTTAGGGTCATGTATAAAAATGGTGGGCAGACCATTATTTTGGCTACCATAGCTATGCCCTCATAGGATGACATCCACAGGGCACGAGTGGTAACTGAATGGTTTGATGTGGATGAAAGCAATGTAAACCATATGCCATGGCCATCTCAGTCACCAGATCTCAACCCAATTAAATACTTATTGGAGATTGTGTAGTGGTGCCTGACAGAGTGTTTTCCAACACCATCATCAAAACACAAAATAATGGAATTTCTCATGGAAGAATGGCGTCGCATCCCCCCAATAGAGTTCCAGACACTTGTAGAATCTATGCCAAGGTGCATTGAAGCTTTTCTGGCTCGTGGTGGCCCAGCGCCCTATTAAAACACTTTATGTAGGTGTTTCCTTTATTTTGTCGGTTACCTATATGTGCTTATTGTTAATCTTTGTTAAGGTCTCCCTCTCTGTGAAGAGTGGTTAAAGGTTCATTCATTTTTCAGTGAAGTTAGACTTCTCCATTATTCAACTACAATACCACTCTGTGGTGCCCAGGATCCTGCAAGATCAAATACATAATGTTACCATTTATAAAGGTCATGATTAAGTCTCTCCTCTCCCATTTGCTCTGTCACCGTCTGTCTTTCCTGCCTTCCGCCTCACCCTGCATCACTATCACTATAATGTATTCCTCTCGATTGCAGTCTGTTTGTCTTTTCATACGGTTTATGTTTTTGTATTAGTGCCACAAATCCAGATTTTTTTAGAAAAGCTATTTATAGGGCAGGTATTACAATGTTTGTTTGATAAGTAGCTCAACGAGGATAGGATTGGCTTTTGTACTCGTATGTCACACTTTGATGTTAGGTTGTCAGTGTGTTCTGGGATTACTTATATTCAACACCAGTATTTTTACTGAGGCTGACTGTCTGGTAATACTACGCTGAGCTTGGGTTTGACAGACTCCATGTGGCGCCAGTGGGTGTAACTGAGAGTGAGTCACACAGCTTCTGGTCAGTCTATGACGTTGGTTCACTCATATCATTGTCTCACGCTGCCTGTGTAGGAGGTGGTCATCTGTCATTAATTATATGTAAGTGTCCATGTTAGCTATCCATGCTGTTTCTCTGTGTGCAGCCTACTATGCAGTGCACTAGGCACTCCTATCCATGTGTCCTGACTACACTCATTGCATTGCACCTCATTGCCACACACACACACACACACACACACACACACACACACACACACACACACACACACACACACACACACACACACACACACACACACACACACACACACACACACACACACACACACACACACACACACACACACTGTTCTCTGATGTGACCTTCAGCACATGCAGGCTGGCATTCAATTACCACCCTGTCAGTGGCCAATCCAGCCCAGTCGCTGCACGTCCTTGAGATTCATTCTCTAGTCTAGTCTATATTCCATTACATCCAGGACATTGTGTGTTCTGTCCAGTTTAATCTGTGCTCATATCCTTGCATTACATACACCATAACCATGTGTGTGCTGGTACTGAAGTGCTTGTAGTGTCATATTCACCTTTGCTCAATACCTGATTTCATATCACAGATTATTGTGAAATTTGTGACAGGCACATGAAAGAGTTGTAAAAAATTGTGTCCACCACACAATTTTCTCCTTTATAATCCAGTACACAATTTTCTTCATAACTAATTCCAAATTATTGTGGCTAACTTTAGCTAGGTGGCTAACGTTAGCAAGGCTAGGGGTTAAGGTTAGGATTAGGGGTTAAGGTTAGCGTTAGGGGTTAAGGTTAGTGTTAGGTAACATGCTAGCTAAGTAGTTAAAGGGTTAGCTAACATGCTATCTAAGTAGTAAAAAAAATTGTAAGTAGTTACAAAGTGGATAAAATGTTGTCCATCATGTGATTTGAACACGCACCGTTTGGGTTGCTAGACATTCACGTTATACGCCCACCCATCCTCCCCAAACAAACCTCCCTCCTATCGTTTCTGTCTTAAGTAACCTACTACCTTTATCTGTGATTAAAATGCACTGTATACTGTATAATGTGGTGGACACAAAATGTTTTACTTTTTGTGTGTCATGAATTTCCCAAGTAATTGGTGTCTATTTCAGGATAATTTGTGATAGTGGGTTGTAGTGCTGTAGCACTGCCAGGATCCAAAGCACTTCTGTTCCCCATCCCCTCCCTTGTAATGTTTTGATGGTAGATTTGTCACAGATTGAGTCAGTGTCAGGAAGAGGATTTAGGCATCCTGGGGTGACATGAAAACCCCACGTCTCCAAATGTAGTATGTTTATTATTTATATTTATTCAGATTTTATATGATCTCTTATCATATTGGACTTCGATAATGTCAAAATATTTCACAGCTATTGTTCTACCTGCATAATTACAGCACAAAGTGCCTGGAGAGTCCACACACGCAAATCTGTGATCATTATTGCAAGTACAGTAAAGGGTACTTTTCATGCAAGTGCCATTATCGTTGCTGCGGCTCGAAAGGCTGGTTGAAATCTCAAGCGGATTTAACTCCTAACTGTCCCCGCTGTTCTACTGTGAACATTCATGTTCTGCTCTGGACAGATGTTGATTGACTTGGAACAGATTAATTTAATTGATTAAGTGAGTTGCAACAGAAGTAGGCTGCTTGCAGTGAGTAACTGGCTTTAGTATTGGTAGTGAACATGCCTATTTATTGGTAGTGAACATGCCTATTTAACTGGTGCCAAATAATCTGGAATTATTCTCTTGCATTGTGCTCTGGGACATGGACTGCCTCTGATTTAGCTAATTTACCTGCAAATGCAGACAGCAGCATAGTGTACTGGATAAAGTCGTCCCTTCAGGAATTCGTTATAAGCAGGATCAGCACTCCTGTTACTTGTAGTTAGGAGTTAGGATACTTGTACAGATGAGGTAGTTGCTGAATTATATGTTTTCCAAGGTGGCGTAGCAGTCGGACGTGTATTTGTCTTGTCCCGTCTTGTCCTGTGTACATATTTGTTTTCCTCGTTTTTCCCCCGTATATATTTTGTGTATATTTTAATCTCACTTTCCATCTATGAACTGAATATACTTTCCTGCAACCAGCCTCACCCAATGTGGTACGGATCTGCTATTTTTATACTTTAGAATCGGAACCCCCATCAGAAGCTAGCCAGCTAACTAGCTACTAGCTAGTAGTCAGTTAGCCACTGCTAGCGGTCTTCACCGTTAACTCGGACACCAACCAGCTTCAGCTTGGTCAATACCTGCCAGTCTGCACAGTGCAATAACAACCCAGAGCATATCGGACTGCTTTTTCTCTACCTCATCACCGGATTCCTGCCGCAAGCCCTGGTCCATTACACTGGATCATCGCAGCTAGCTAGCTGCATTCGAGTGGCTACTGCTGCCTAACGCCTTTGTCCCGAAGCAAGCATCAGTTAGCCTTGAGCTAGCCTCGAGCTAGGCCCATCTTCGGGCTAGCCGAAGAGGTCTACCAGCTAATTCTTGGGCTACAATACCTCTTTTGCCAATTGGCCTGGACCCTTTATTGCCGACACGGAGCCCTGCCGATCCATCACGACTGGTCTGCCGACGTAATTGTCCAAGGTTTTTTCAACAGGTTTTTCCATTGCGACGTCGCCGAAGGCCCATCTGCTAGCCCCGGCCCGGTAGCTGTCTGAATTGGTGTGTCTCAGCTCGCCTAGCGTAGTAGCGACTACCGAACGGCTCCCTGACTCATCTACTGCTGCTCATTGGACCCTATGATTACATTTACATTTACATTTAAGTCATTTAGCAGACGCTCTTATCCAGAGCGACTTACAAATTGGTGCATTCACCTTATGATATCCAGTGGAACAACCACTTTACAATAGTGCATCTAACTCTTTTAAGGGGGGGAGGTTAGAAGGATTACTTTATCCTATCCTAGGTATTCCTTAAAGAGGTGGGGTTTCAGGTGTCTCCGGAAGGTGGTGATTGACTGATGAATGGCGTCGTGAGGGAGTTTTGTTCCACCATTGGGTGCCAGAGCAGCGAACAGTTTTGACTGGGCTGAGCGGGAACTGTACATCCTCAGAGTAGGGAGGCGAGCAGGCCAGAGGTGGATGAACGCAGTGCCTTGTTTGGGTGTAGGGCCTGATCAGAGCCTGAAGGTACGGAGGTGCCGTTCCCTCACAGCTCCGTAGGCAAGCACCATGGTCTTGTGGCGGATGCGCTTCAACTGGAAGCCAGTGGAGAGAGCGGAGGAGCGGGGTGACGTGAGAGAACTTGGGAAAGTTGAACACCAGACGGGCTGCGGCGTTCTGGATGAGTTGTAGGGGTTTAATGGACAGGCAGGGAGCCCAGCCAACAGCGAGTTGCAGTAATCCAGACGGGAGATGACAAGTGCCTGGATTAGGACCTGCGCCGCTTCCTGCGTGAGGCAGGGTCGTACTCTGCGAATGTTGTAGAGCATGAACCTACAGGAACGGGTCCCGCCTTGATGTTAGTTGAGAACGACAGGGTGTTGTCCAGGATCACGCCAAGGTTTTTAGCACTCTGGGAGGAGGACACAATGGAGTTGTCAACCGTGATGGCGAGATCATGGAACGGGCAGTCCTTCCCGGGAGGAAGAGCAGCTCGTCTTGCGGAGGTTCAGCTTGAGGTGGTGATCCGTCATCCACACTGATATGTCTGCCAGACATGCAGAGATGCGATTCACCACCTGGTTATCAGAGGGGGAAAGGAGAAGATTAATTGTGTGTCGTCTGCATAGCAATGATAGGAGAGACCATGTGAGGATATGACAGAGCCAAGTGACTTGTGTGTATAGCGAGAATAGGAGAGGGCCTAGAACAGAGCCCTGGGGGACACCAGTGGTGAGAGCCGTGGTGCGGAGACAGATTCCTCGCCACGCCACCTGGTAGGAGCGACCTGTCAGGTAGGACGCAATCCAAGCGTGGGCGCGCCGGAGATGCCCAGCTCGGAGAGGGTGGAGAGGAGGATCTGATGGTTACAGTATCAAAGGCAGCGATAGGTCTAGAAGGATGAGAGCAGAGGAGAGAGAGTTAGCTTTAGCAGTGCGGAGCGCCTCCGTGACACAGAGAAGAGCAGTCTCAGTTGAATGACTAGTCTTGAAACCTGACTGATTTGGATCAAGAAGGTCATTCTGAGAAGATGCAGGAGAGCTGGCCAAGGACGGCAACGTTCAAGAGTTTTGGAGAGAAAAGAAAGAGAGGGATACTGGTCTGTAGTTGTTGACATCGGAGGGATGGAGTGTAGGTTTTTTCAGAAGGGGTGCAACTCTCGCTCTCTTGAAGAGGAAGGGACGTAGCCAGCGGTCAAGGATGAGTTGATGAGCGAGGTGAGGTAAGGGAGAAGGTCTCCGGAAATGGTCTGGAGAAGAGAGGAGGGGATAGGGTCAAGCGGGCAGGTTGTTGGGCGGCGGCGCGTCACAAGACGCGAGATTTCATCTGGAGAGAGAGGGGAGAAAGAGGTCAAAGCACAGGGTAGGGCAGTGTGAGCAGAAACAGCGGTGTCGTTTGACTTAGCAAACGAGGATCGGATGTCGTCGACCTTCTTTTAAAATGGTTGACGAAGTCATCAGCAGAGAGGGAGGAGGGGGGAGGAGGGGAGGAGGATTCAGGAGGGAGGAGAAGGTGGCAAAGAGCTTCCTAGGGTTAGAGGCAGATGCTTGGAATTTAGAGTGGTAGAAATTGGCTTTAGCAGCAGAGACAGAAGAGGAGAATGTAGGAGGAGGGAGTGAAAGGATGCAGGTCCGCAGGGAGGCGAGTTTTCCTCCATTTCGCGTCGGCTGCCCGGAGCCCTGTTCTGTGAGCTCGCAATGAGTCGTCGAGCCACGGAGCAGGAGGGGAGGACCGAGCCGGCCTGGAGGTTAGGGGACATAGAGAGTCAAAGGATGCAGAAAGGGAGGAGAGGAGGGTTGAGGAGGCAGAATCAGAGATAGGTTGGAGAAGGTTTGAGCAGAGGGAAGAGATGATAGGATGGAAGGAGAGAGTAGCGGGGAGAGAGAGCGAAGGTTGGGACGGCGCGATACCATCCGAGTAGGGGCAGTGTGGGAAGTGTTGGATGAGAGCGAGAGGGAAAAGGATACAAGGTAGTGGTCGGAGACTTGGAGGGGAGTTGCAATGAGATTAGTGGAAGAACAGCATCTAGTAAAGATGAGGTCAGCGTATTGCCTGCCTTGTGAGTAGGGGGGAAGGTGAGAGGGTGAGGTCAAAAGAGGAGAGGAGTGGAAAGAAGGAGGCGAGAGGGAATGAGTCAAAGGTAGACGTGGGGAGGTTAAAGTCACCCAGAACTGTGAGAGGTGAGCCATCTCAGGAAAGGAACTTATCAGGGCGTCAAGCTCATTGATGAACTCTCCAAGGGAACCTGGAGGGCGATAAATGATAAGGATGTTAGCTTGAAAGGGCTGGTAACTGTGACAGCATGGAATTCAAAGGAGGCGATAGACAGATGGGTCAGGGGAGAAAGAGAGAATGTCCACTTGGGAGAGATGAGGATCCCAGTGCCAACCCCCGTGACCAGAAGCTCTCGGGGTGTGCGAGAACAGTGGGCAGACGAGGAGAGAGCAGTAGTGAGTAGCAGTGTTATCAGTGGTAATCCATGTTCCGTCAGTGCCAAGAAGTCGAGGGACTGGAGGGAAGCATAGGCTGAGATGAACTCTGCCTTGTTGGCCGCAGATCGGCAGTTCAGAGGCTGCCTGAGACCTGGAACTCCACGTGGGTCGTGCGCTGGCGACCAGGTTAGAGTAGCAGCGGCCACGCGGTGTGAAGCGTTTGTATGGTCTGTGCAGAGAGGAGAGACAGGTAGACAGACACATAGTTGACAGGCTACAGAGAGGCTACGCTAATGCAAAGGAGATTGGAATGAAAGTGGATACACGTCTCGAATGTTCAGAAAGTTAAGCTTACGTTGCAAATCTTATTGACTAAAATGATAGTATCGCTGGCTGGTGAATAGGCTAGCTAGCAGTGGCTGCGTTGTTGACTTTGTTTGAATTGTAGCTGGCTAGGTAACCTCTAACTGGCTGGTAACCTCGACAATTACTCTAGACTACACAATTATCTTGGATACAAAGACGGCTATGTAGCCAGCTAAGATCAAATCAAATCAAATGTTTTTTAGAACATGTGTATAGTGCTGTCAGAATGATATGATAAATTTGTAATCACTTACTAGTGAAGCGTACCTTGCCCTTGGAGCAAAGCGGAATGTGCAACTACTCGCGTGCCAAACAAACCGGAAGTGCGTATCGTAGAGGGAGAGGCAATAGAAGTGTTGTTTCTTGTATTATTGTATTTTGTGTTTTAGAGGACTGCTTCACCTTAATGTCCCCTTTCCTTTTCTCTGTCCTTATTTTGTCCCACTTTGTCCTTCTTTGTCCTTCTTCTTCTCTGCCAACTAGACACATCCTTGTTAGTAGCTAGCTTCTTTCAGGAAGTCCCTAGCAACTGCCTAGCAACAGGTAAACAACTTAGCTAGCTAAGAAAACGGTATAATTTTATGAAAAATTGTTACTTTTCAAAAGCCTTTCTTCTTTGTTTGCTGGTTGTTTGGTCTCCTATTCAGTTTGCAGTTTTGTTTTGATTTTTTTCGATGTACTTTACTCTAAAAAAACATTTAAATTTCAATATTTGTAGGAGCTCATCTTTTCAGCTGCTGCTGCTTATTTGGAACTCCGGAACAAATCACAATTTGTTGATCACATCAAATCTCAAAATGATCACTCGGCTACATACAGTATGCCTCTCCCTAATGTCAATATGCCTTGTCTACTGCTGTTTCGGTTAGTTATTGTTGTTTTATTTCACTGTAGAGCCTCCAGCCCTGCCAACATGCCTTAGATAGCCCTTTTGTCCACCCCCACACACTGCGGTGACTCACAGGTGGCTTAACTGGTGCCTCTAGAGACAAAACCTCTCTCATCATCACTCAATGCCTAGGTTTACCTCCACTGTACTCACATCCTACCATTCCCTTGTCTGTACATTATGCCTTGAATCTATTCTTCCACGCACAGAAATCTGCTCCTGTTCCGAATGCACTAGACCAGGATGATATCTAAGAGTGTGCCCATGGTTACGGATTTAGGGTTGTACCTGGTAGGTTCCTTAATAATTTGTGTGAGATTAAGGGCATCTAGTTTAGATTGTAGGATGGCCGGGGTGTTAAGCATATCCCAGTTTAGGTCACCTAACAGTACGAACTCTGAAGATAGATGGGGGGGCAATCAATTCACATACGGTGTCCAGGTCACAGCTGGGGGCTGAGGGGTGTCTGTAACAAGCGGCAACAGTGAGAGACTTGTTTCTGGAAAAGTGGATTTTTAAAAGTAGAAGCTTGAATTGTTTGGGCACAGACCTGGATAGTATGACAGAACTATGTAGGCTATCTCTGCAGTAGATTGCCACTCTGCCCCCTTTGGCAGTTCTATCTTGTCTGAAAATGTTGTAGTTGGGGATGGAAATTTCTGAATTTTTGGTGGCCTTCCTAAGCCAGGATTCAGACACGGATAGGACATCCGGGTTGGCAGAGTGTGCTAAGGCAGTGAATAAAACAAACTTAGGGAGGAGGCTTCTAATGTTAACATTCATGAAACCAAGACATTTACGGTTACAGAAGTCAACAAATGAGAGCGCCTGGGGAGTGGGATTGGAGCTAGGCACTGCAGGGCCTGGATTAAGCTCTACATCACCAGAGGAACAGAGGATGAGTAGGATAAGGGTACGGCTAAAGACTATAAGAACTGGTCATCTAGTACGTTCGGAACAGAGTAAAAGGAGCAGGTTTCTGTGCGTGAAAGAATAGATTCAAGGCATAATGTACAGACAAAGGTATGGTAGGATGTGAATACAGTTGAGGTAAACCTATGCATTGAGTGACGTTGAGAGAGATATTGTCTCAAGAAACATAATTTAAACCAGGTGAGGTCACCGCATGTGTGGGAGGTGAAACTAAAGGGTTAACTAAGGCGTGTTGAGCAGGGCTAGAAGCTCGTCTAGAGGCTCTACAGTGAAATAAGTCAATAATTACTAACTAAAACCTCAATGGACAAGGCATATTGACATTAGGGAGAGGCATGCGTAGCCGAGTGATCATAGGGGTCCAGTGAGTGGCTCAGGTGGGCCGGAGAAACGGCGATTCAGGCAGCTAGTGGGCCGGGGCTAGCAAGCTAGCAGAAGGGCCTTAGAGGGACGTCACAACGGAAGAAGTCAGTTGTAGCCCCCTCGTGCTGTAACGTCGGCAGACCAGTCGCCGTGGATCAGCAGGGCTCCGTGTGGTGAAAGGGTCCAGGCCAATTGGCAAAATAGGTACAGTGGCCAAAGAATTTGTCCGATGGGCCTTCTTAGGGATAGACATTTTGACTTTTGGATGAATTGATGCCCAAATTAAATGGCCTTGTACTCTGTCCCAGATCATATGATATGCATATTATTATTACTATTGGATAGAAAACACTCTGAAGTTTCTAAAACTGTTTGAATTATATCTGTGAGTAAAACAGAACTCATATGGCAGGCAAACTTCCAAACAGGAAGTGAAAATTCTGAAATGGGTCGCTGTGAAAGGCATCGCCTATTCAATTGCATTATATTTATGGATCTGTATGCACTTCATACGCCTTCCAAGATGTCAACAGGCAGTAGAACGTGGAATGAAGCGTCAGCCTGATGTGGGACCGAATGAGAGCCTTTGGAGTGACAGGTCAGGCAGATTGCCAGTACTTGGCCGCCGCGCACATTGGGAATGTCATTTCTTTGTCTGCAATGCGTTAGATAGACATGAAGAAATTCTCCGTCTGGGATTTTATTGGATATATATGAGAAAAACATCCTGAAGATTGATTCTCACTAAGTTTGACCAGTTTATTCGACTTTTAATATCACTTTTTGAAGTTTTCGTTCATTGCGCAAATGTGTATGGACACGTGAGCTACACATGCTAGCAAAGTTGCTAATTCGACAGACGTAATGGACATTATAAAACAAAAACAACGATTTATTGTGGAACTAGGATTCTGGCACTGCATTCTGATGAAAGTTCATCAAAGTTAAGGGAATATTTATGATGTTTTTTGTATTTCTGTTGACTCTGTTGACTCCAACATGGCGGAGAATGGCTGAGCGCGTCAGATTATTGCATGCTGTGCTTTTTTACTAAAGTTTATTTTTTAAATCTAACACAGCGGTTGCATTAAGACCAGTGTATTCTTTAATTATATGTTAAACATGTATCTTTCATCAAAGTTTATGATGAGTATTTCTGTATTTCACGTTGCTATCTGTAATTACTTTCGCTATTTGGAGCCATTTCTGAACATGGCGCCAATGTAAAACCACGATTTCTGGCTATAAATATGCACATAATCGAACAAAACATAAATGTATTGTAAACATGATGTCATATGACTGTCATCTTGATGAGTTGTTCAAGGGTTAGTGATTCATTTTATCTCTATTTGTGGGTTTTGTGAAAGCTATCTTTTCTGTGTTTTTGGATATTGTGGTGAGCTAACAAAATATATGTTGTGTTTTCGCTGTAAAACATAAAAAAAATCTGACATGTTGGCTGGATTCACAAGATGTTTATCTTTTCATTTGCTGTATTGGACTTGTGATGTCATGAAATTATATTATTGATATCCCTGTGGCGCTAGGCTAGGCTATTCTAGTCAGCGTTTCTGATGAGAATGATCCTGGATCCGGGATGGGGGGTCCGTAGAGGAGCTAACAGTCAAATTTGGACCCTCTCTTTCTAAAATTATCTGCCTTAATTGTTGCAACCCCTATTACTAGCCTGTTCAACCTCTCTTTCGTATCGTCTGAGATCACTAAAGATTGGAAATCTGCGCGGTCATCCCTCTTCAAACAGGGAGACACTCTAGATCCAAACTGTTATAGACCTATATCCATCCTGCCCTGATTTTCTAAAATCTTTGAAAGCCAAGTTAACACAGATCACCGACCATTTCAAATCAAACGTACCTTCTCCACTATGTAATCTGGTTTCCGAGCTGGTCATGGGTGCACCTCAGCCACGCTCAAGGTCCTAAATGATATCATAACCGCCATCGATAAAAGACAGTACTGTGCAACCGTATTCATCGACCAGTCCAAGGCTTTCGACTCTGTCAATCACCGCATTCTTATCGGCAGACTCAAAAGCCTTGGTTTCTCAAATGATTGCCTCGCCTGGTTCACCAACTACTTCTCAGATAGAGTTCAGTGTGTCAAATCGGAGGGCCTGTTGTCCGGACCTCTGGCAGTCTCTATGGGGGTGCCACAGAGTTCAATTCTCGGGCCGACTCTTTTCTCTGTATATATCAATGATGTCGCTCTTGCTGCTGGTGATTCTCTGATCCACCTCTAGGCAGACGACATCATTCTGTATACATCTGGCCCTTCTTTGGACACTGTGTTAACAAACCTCCAAACGAGCTTCAATGCCATACAACACTCCTTCCGTGGCCTCCAACTGCTTTTCAATGCTAGTAAAACTAAATGCATGCTCTTCAAACGATTGCTGCCCGCACCCGCCTGCCCGACTAGCATCACTACTCTGGACGGTTCTGACTTAGAATATGTGGACAACTACAAATACCTAGGTGTCTGGTTAGACTGTAAACTCTCCTTCCAGACTCACATTAAGCATCTCCAATCCAAAACTAAATCTAGAATCGGCTTCCTATTTCGCAAACAAAGCCTCCTTCACTCATGCTGCCAAACATACCCTCGTAAAACTGACAATCCTACCGATCCTTGACTTCCGGCGATGTCATTTACAAAATAGCCTCCAACACTCTACTGAGCAAACTGGATGTAGTCTATCACAGTGCAATCCATTCTGTCACCAAAGCCCCATATACTACCCACCACTGCAACCTGTACTCAACCTCAACTCTTGTTGACTGGCCCTCGCTACATATTCGTCGCCAAACCCACTGGCTCCAGGTCATCTATAAGTCTTTACTAGGTAAAGCCCCGCCTTATTTCAGCTCACTGGTCACCATAGCAACACCCACCCGTAGCACTCGCTCCAGCAGGTATATCTCACTGGTCATCCCCAAAGCCATCACCTACTTTGGCCGCCTTTCCTTCCAGTTCTCTTCTGCCAATGACTGGAACAAATTGCAAAAATCACTGAAGCTGGAGACTCATATCTCCCTCACTAACTTTAAGTATCAGCTGTCAGAGCAGCTTACCGATCACTGTACATATACACAGCCAATCTGTAAATAGCACACCCAACTACCGCATCCCCATATGGCTATTTATCTTTTTGCTCTTTTGCACCCCAGTATCTCTACTTGCACATCATCATCTGCACATCTATCACTCCAGTGTTCATACTAAATTGTAATTATTTCGCCTCCATGGTCTATTTATTTACTTACCTCCCTAATCTTCTACATTTGCACACACTGTACATAGATTTTTCTATTGTGTTAATGACTGGACATTTGTTTATGTGTAACTGTGTTGTTGTTTTTGTCGCACTGCTTTGCTTTATCTTGGCCAGGTCGCAGTTGTAAATGAGAACTTGTTCTCAACTGGCCTACCGGGTTAAATAAAGGTGAAATAAAAAAGATGTCTAAGAAGGTTGTTATCTTAGTTACAATACTAAACTAATATAGGGCAGGCTATAATATATTGACTTGTCATCTTTCTGTTAGATGTATTGGTGCCTCAGTGATGACACCTGGTCTTTGAGAAAAGCTCAATCTGTGAAGATATAGCGGAGGTTAGAACAGAGTGTCACGCCCTGACCTGAGATATATCTGTTTTCTTTATATTTTGGTTAGGTCAGGGTGTGACTAGGGTGGATACGCTAGTTTTTGTATTGTCTAGTGGTTTTGTATTGTCTAGGGGTTTTGTATTGTCTAGGGTTGTTGTATGTCTAGGGTTTTGTAGGTCTAGGTATTTGTATGTTTATGTTTATGGTGGCCTGATATGGTTCCCAATCAGAGACAGCTGTTTGTCGTTGTCTCTGATTTGGGATCATATTTAGGTAGCCATTTCCCTTTGATGTTTGTGGGTTCTTCTTCTATGTTTAGTTGCCTGTCTGCACTATTTCATATCGCGTCACGTTTTGTTCGTTTTGTTAGTTTGTTCAGTGTTCTTTCTTTAATAAAGAAGAATGTACGCATACCACGCTGCGTGGCGGCTCGGTTCTGGATGCGCCGCCCCCTCTAACGCTGATCCCTCCGCCTTTGTAGAACCGGACCGTGGATCATCGCCGGAGCTCTGTGATTCTGCGGATCATCGCCGGAGGCTCTGGACTGCGGATCATCGCCGGAGGCTCTGGACTGGGATCGTCGCTGGAGGCGCCGGACTGGGGGTCGTGCTGAGGCTCCGGACTGTGGCCCGTGCGTTGGAGGCTCCGGACTGTGGCCCGTCGTTGGAGGTTCCGGACTGTGGTCCCGTCGTTGGAGGTTCCGGACTGTGGCCCGTCGTTGGAGGTTCCGGACTGTGGCCCGTCGTTTGGAGGTTCCGAACTGTGGCCCGTCGGTAGAGAGGTTCCGGACTGTGGCCCGTCGTTGGAGGTTCCGGACTGTGAAACGTCGTTGGAGTTCCGGACTGTGAAACGTCGTTGGAGGTTCCGGACTGTGAAAACGTCGTTGTACGGTTCCGGACTGTGAAACGTTGCCGCGAAGCTCTGGACTGGGAACTGTCGCCGGAAGCTCTGGACTGAGTAATGTCGCCGGAACTCTGACGGGTACTGTCGCCGGAAGCTCTTGGACTGGTGTACTGTCGCCGCGAAGCTCTGGACTGGGTTACTGTCGCCGGAAGCTCTATGGACTGAGGTACTGTCGCCGGAAGCTCTGGACTGGGTCTGTCGCCGGAAAGCTCTGGACTGGGAACTGTCCCGGAAGCTCTCGACGGAACTTCGCCGGAAGCTCTGGACTGGAAACTGTTGCCGGAAGCTCTGGACTGCGAAAGCGCACTGGGAAGCCTGATGCGTGGTGCCGGATCTGGTGGTACGGGCTGAGGACACGCACCTCAGGGCGAGTGCCGGAGAGGAGGCACAGGAACGTACTGGACTGTAGAAGGACACTGGAGGCCTGAGCGTGGTTGCCGGAACTGGGACCGGGCTGATGGCCACGCATCTCAGGCGAGTGCGGAGAGGATGCACAGGACTTACTGGACTGTGCAGGCACACATGGAGGTCTGATGCGTGGTGCGGCACTGGTGGTACCGGGCTGGGAACACGCACTTCAGGGCGAGTGCGAAGAGGAGGCACAGGACGCTACTGGACTGTGGAGGCGCACTCTGGAGACCTGATGCGTCGGGTGCCGGAACTGTGGTACCGGGCTGAGGACACGCACCTCAGGGCGAAGGTGCGGGGAAGAGGCACAGGCCGTACTGGACTGTGGAGGCGCACTGGAGGTTCTGAATGCGTAGAGCTGGCACAATGCGTCCTGGCTAGATGCCTCATTGAGCCGGCAAGTGCGAAGAACTGGAATAGAGCGCACCGGGGCTATGAATGCGAACTGGAGGCACCGTGCGCATCATGCGTAACACGGTTCTGTCTGACAGTCACACGCTCCCCAGCACGCCCGCTCTGCAGCGCTCTCAATGCTAGCACCTCTCTCCGGAATCTTGCGTCGAACTCCTCATCCGACTCCCTGACTGGCTCTGGTTCACTCCTCGGCTCCGCTGACTGCTCCATGTGCCCCCCCAAAAAAAATTATTGGGGTTTCTGTGGCCTACCTGTTTGGTATAACTCCTTGTTAGTATCGCCGTTCCGCTTTTGCTGCCTCTATTTCCTCCTTCGGAAGGCGATACTCCCCAGCCTGCGTCCAGGGTCCTGCTCCATCCAAAATCTCCTCCCAGGTCCATTCCTCCTAAACACGCTGCTTGGTCCATTTATGGTGGGTTCTTCTGTCACGTTCGTCATATGATCGGGACCAAGGTGCAGC